>NW_006297660.1:2268183-2275198 GCF_000327345.1 Myotis davidii
CAGAGATTTTGAGTTGCTTATTAAATATCATGAAATTGTTTTAATCCAGATTTTCTGATTTCAATTTAATGCTCTTTGACTTGTCCCACAATTACCTCCTGAATGGGCCGAATTGTGTGCTGAATTCCGTCCCGCAGATTCATATATTGAAGCCCTAAATCCCAGTACCTCAGAGTGTGACTGTATTTGGAGATAGAGCCTTTAAGTTAGAATGGGGCTGGGAGGATGGATCCTAATCCTATCGGACTAATGTCCTTAATGCTGAGTAAGTTTGTACATGCGAGACACCAGGGTTGCTCAAGCTTCCAGGAAAGGCCTTGTGAGGGATATAGTGAAAAGGAGGCCATCTTCAAGTCAAAGAGAGAGGCTGCAGTATGAAACAAAACCTGCCGACACCTGCATCTTGGACTTGCAGCTCCCAGAACTATGAGAAAATGGATTTCTGTTGCGTATGCCACTCAGTCTGTGGTACATTGTTATGACAGCGCTAGCAAATGTATACATTTTCTGAACTAAGAAGCAGATTAAACATTTTTAGATATTATATTCAGATAATTTTTTTTGTGTGTGTGTGTTAGGGTAACATTAGAAAAACTCAAAAAATAATTTGAAACCCCACTGATTAAGATGGACTCTCAGCTCTCTCATTTTTTTTTTTACTATTGGTCTACCAATAGTTAAAGAATTCACCTTTATAAGTTTTTGCTTTCATTATTAAAAAGAAAAATTAGGTGATACACATGTAGAACTATGGTTTCTGTATGTGTGTGTGTGTGTGCATGCATGTGTGTGTGTGTGTATTCAGAGTTTTAAGAGCATAAATCACATAATATATGGTCTTTGACTTTGTCTCCTTGAGTACATAATACCAAGAGTTCTTCAGTCAGGCAACAATATCTGAAGGAATGAGTCCTCCCCGCTTTCCACTCTCTCTAAAATCAATGGAGAAAATATCCTCAGGCGAGGGCTAACAAAAATAAAAAATGAATGAAAAAATTCTCAATAAACAAAACATAGAATCCTATATAATAAAAGCCTAATATGCTAAGTGTCCATTCAACCAATCGAAGTGTAATATGATAATGATAAGCTAAGGATGCTCAACTGTTTGCCATGACGTGCACTGACCACTAGGGGGAAGACCCTCAACTGGTCGACCAGTTGCTATGATGTGCACTGACCACCAGGGGGCAGGCACTCCAACTGGTAAGTTAGCTTGCTGCTGGCGTCCAGCCTATTGGGATTGAGCGAGACAGGCCTAACATGTCCTGGAGCCCTCCTGCAGTCCCTCCCCAGCTGGCCCTCCCTAGCCCTGATCGTGCACTGGTGGGGGTCCCTTGGCCTGCCTGGCCTGAGCCCTCTCACAATCTGGGACCACTCAGGAGATGATGGAGAGCTGGTTTCGGCCCAGTCCCTCAGGCCAGGCTGAGGGACCCCACTGGTGCACGAATTCAAGCACTGGAGATTTTATATATATATATATATATTGCCAGTGAGTGGAGCTGACATATTTATTTTTCTAGAAATTACCCCTACCCCACCCACCAAGGACCTCACCCCAGTGATGTGGTTGGCTTGCTCCCCTGCATTGTTTTCCTCCAAGCATGAGAGTTTTCCCTGTCACAGTATCAGAATATGAAATAAGATTTCTAAGACATTGTTTATTACCAATTCATTTGCAGTGACCAATTCATTTCTTTCTTGACAGTAGATAAGACCTTCAAGATATAAAACAACCTGGAATTCCAATGATTTTTCTGTCCTAAAGAAAATTGTGTGGAGGTGGGAGGAGGGGAAGAGGAACCACAATGACTATGACAAAAGCATTCTTTAAAAACAAAAACCCTCCTGTTGGAAAAAGTAGAAGATGAGAGAGATGAAATAGAATAAGCCCAATAATGAAGTCATCTGCCTCAGTTTATAAAAAATAAAAATCCCAGTTAACTCAGATGAGTTTCCTTAAAGAACCCAATTACTTGACCATTCCACCTCAAATCAGCTCTGAGATAACAGTATTCTAGTTCCCAGAACAGAAAATACCAAAAAATGACCCATGATCATGAAAATCAGTTAAAACTTACACAATTTAAACATCAGCTATTCAGGATGAGAATATTAGTAGTTTTCATGCAGCTTTTGAGATCCCAACATCTACTGTATTCCTTTAAAAATGTTAAACCCATAAGTTATTTACAGTCTTGGGAACTTAGAGAGGAGGTTAAAGTAGCTACCTGTCAATTATCTCATTAATCAAAATTGCACAAATATTTCTGTGGAAATTCTTTTGCCAGAATTGGGGTCCCATAGACTTATTTTTATAAACCCTTACAATATCCACCACATTATTTTTGATATTGTATTGATAAATTCAACTGTCTTTATAATAGATAATAAACATTATGAAAGCAGAAATTATTCCAATCATTTTCTCTTTTCCACAGCGTAATAACTGAAATGTCTAATGAATGAGAAGGAAATACCTATATTATTTCTCTCAAACAAACAATTATTATAAAAATGATTGCATATGTATTTCAGAAGAACTCATATTTTCTTTGGAGATGTGGCAATCACTTTGACATCAAGAATGAATTAGTCCTAGCTGGTTTGGCTCAGTGGATAGAGCATCAGCCTGCGGACCAAAGGGTCCCGTGTTCCATTCCAGTCAAGGATACATACCTCGTTGCAGGCTCCTCCCCAGATCAGGGCTCATGCAGGAGGCAACCAAACGATGTATTTCTCTCACATTGATGTTTCTCTCTATCTTTCCCTCTCTCTTCCACTCTCCTTTAAAAAAAATCAATGGAAAAATATGATCAGGTGAGGATTAACAACAACAACAACAAAATGAATGAATTAAATTTCTAGAAAAACCTAAGAATGTACCAAAACCCTAGTCTAAATCCTCACTAATTTACATAGATTATTGTCGTTGGCTTTCAACTATCTCTGCAGATCTAGAGACACTCTGAAAGCAAATTGTCCAGTAGGTCACAACCTGGCCAAATGTTCTGAAACAATGCTTTGTACTTCATCTCCTGAGTCAACTGTCAGAACCCTCTTCTGCCTAAATCATACAGCCCCACTAAAGCCCTGGCTTTCAAATCTATCCTAAGCCAGTCTGTATGTCTCCAAATTTATCACTCACTACTTTCCTAAGTGAATACTTTACATTAGAAAATTCATCTAATAATTTCCCCATAAAATAAACCACAAATCCCTGGCTCTTCTCCATTGCTTAGCTCATCCTACCACCTGGAATGTCCTTGTCTTTTCTCTCCTCTCATTAAAGTTGAACTCTCCATGGAAATTTCACTTAACTGGAGTAATCCACAGTGATGTTTCTCTGCCCTGAATGCCTCTGGAATTTATTACCTGAACTACTAATTAGTCAAAAAACTAAAGGCACTATATTTCAATTTAACCTTTAAATTTTTTTCATGGAAGTGCCTTTTCAACTTAAATTGATTTTCAGCAGTGATTTTTATATTTCTTAATCCCTAAGCAAGCTTTTTTAACATGGTGCTTCATATATAGCTTTAAAAAATATTTGGAGAAATGTAAATATAAAAAATCTGAGAATTGGATCATTATTTATTTATTTATTATGTGCTATTTTTCATGGGTGGCTACTGAAATGATATGTGCTCCAAATGTTTATTGTTTAATAGTAAAAACAAATAGATAAACTGAAATCAATTAATGAATACTATAATGGATGTGTTCAAGTTGGCATTACGGCTAATCTGAGTAAATTTTACAACTTTGGGAGGGAGAACATGCATGTATGATTTGCCTCAGTGAAACTGAAAATGTGGTTTCCCAGAAAGGTAATATGAGAAAAACATTTTGATCAGAATTATCAAAAGCAAAAGTAAAAAGAGACAAGAACAATGAAAGGAAATATGGTTGCTTTGTTCATGGAAATATACATACTTCTCATTGTCTGACAAGTAGTAGGTACTGAAAATTGATAATTGAATGAATAAAAGAGCGGATTACAAGAGATTTCTGCAGGGTCCAGATAAAAATGAGCTCATTGACCACTATGTACCAAAGTCTTGAGCTCTACTAACTTGTTTATAACTCAACACAACCTTATCATATAGAGATCTCCATTTTACAAATCAGGAAACCGAAGCCCCAAGAAAGGACCGTGTTTAACTTAGAGGTAAGTTGAAAATCAAAGATACATGCTCAGATTTATCTAAATCCCAGCGGTATATCTTTTACTATACATCACCTACCTGTGAATTTGCCATCAAATTGTAAAAGTGGAAGACATATGTAAGCAAATGCAAACAGTTGAATGACAATTTGCTCACATTACAAAGCCCAGACTTATAATATACAGGTAGTAGGTACTACATTGTGAAAGGTTGTGATTGCCAATTTAAGGCATGAACTTTATTTCTTTATTTATGTATCCTTATTTTTAATCCTCACCCAAAGATATGTTTTTATTGATTTTTAGAGAGAGATGTAGACAGAAAATTGATCAGATGTCTCCTAAACATTCCTCGAACCTGCAACCTCATAATGTCTCCTGACTGGGAATCAAACCTGTAGTCTTTTGGTGTATGGGATGATGCTCCAACCAACTGAGCCACCTGGCCAGGGCAAGGCATGAACTTTCTTTTAAGAGGTGTGTCATGCCACACGAATTTGAAGGACATCTGTCTATGCTAGATCTCACTATAAAAATTGTGTGAAAGGGACTAAGGAGGGAAGTGATTGGAGAGAAAAAAAATTAAAGATAAAAGTGTAATAGCTTTGGGAAGGAAAAATAAGGGTCTAACTAAAGCATTGAGAATAGGAAGAAGAGTGAAAAGGGGTATGCTATTTAGGCAGCAGAATGTGTAGGACTATGGGACAGGTTGGCTATGACAACCAAGTGAGTGCCAATTTTAGGACAATGTTCAAGTTGTAACGTATCTGTGTGGCAGTAATGTCTTTAAATTAGAAAAGGACTAGGAAGATGTGTTGGTTCAGTTTAGAAAGGTGTCTTAATTTAGAACGGATCGTGGATATTAGAGGACAGCTCTAGATATACTGGGGGAAATTTGGGTCTGTGTCAAAGGAAAGTGGAAATATTAGGTAGGAGAATTAGGAGTTATGTGAGAGGTGTTAAGGAACAGACTTGAGTGAGTCCCTCCAGGAGAAAGTAAATAGAGAAAAGATGCTTTATGACTGTCTATATTTTTGGGATTCTTTTTTTTTTAAATATATTTTATTGATTTTTTACAGAGAGGAAGGGAGAGAGATAGAGAGTCAGAAACATCGATGAGAGAGAAACATCGATCAGCTGCCTCCTGCACATCCCCTACTGGGGATGTGCCCACAACCCAGGTACATGCCCTTGACCGGAATCGAACCTGGGACCCTTCAGTCTGCAGGCCGACGCTCTATCCACTGAGCCAAACCGGTTTCGGCTATTTTTGGGATTCTTAAGTAATTTCCAAGAAGCAATCAAAGAAATTGCCTGGCTGGTGTTGCTCAGTGGTTGAGCGTCAAACTATGAATGAGGAAGTCACGTTCAGTTCCTGGTGAGGGCGCATGCTCGGTTTGCAGGCTTGATCCCCAGTAGGGGGAGTGCAAGAAACAGCCAATAAATGATTCTCTCTCATCACTGATGTTTCTCTCTCACCTTCTCCCTTCCTCTCTGAAGTCAATAATTTTTTTTTAAAGAAGCAATCAAAGAAATAGATGAAAATACATAGGTATAATGTTTCAAGGCAGGGCTCCTCAACAGGGCAAGTAGTTACAACTTTGTGAAAATCTGGAATAAAATTTAAATAGAAAAAGCTTATAGGGCATCGGTAACTTAATAATAGTGATTACAGTGAAATTATCAGAACAGAAAACTGAATGCATTGGATGAAGACTAGCATAGGTAGAATGTTCTTTGAAGTAACTTGCTTGTAAAAATAGAGAGTAAAACACGAAGTTTTCCAGATTGTTATTAGGGAAAAAAAGAATGAAAGTGTTAACTTCATAAACATTAAGTAGGCCATAGTTGTCATATAAACAAGTAAGTATATATCAAATCCTAATTTGTTGTCTGAGTTTTCAACATGACTGTTTCTTGCTAAATCATTGATTACTCAATTTTTACAATGAATAGAAGTGCTGTGTTGATTATACCTTTATATTGCCTTTTCTATTACCACATTATTTCATTGCAATAGACAGTTAATATTCCTTTTGGCTGCTCAGAATCTAAACCTCCTTCCTGTGCATGGAGAATTCTTATAATAAACCTTTTCATTGAAGTCAGTCTTCTTACTGACTAGGGTGCAGGAACTGGATCAAGGCTAAGTTCTTTGCCTGAACAAACCATGAGCTTTCAGTCAGGAGCTGGTGATGCAAAGAAGAAGTCATAAAAGAAATGTCTATTTTTGGATAGTGGCTGTGGCTACAAATTCAAGTTTCCATAGTCGATGTTTGTTCTGGCATTCTGTGGTTAATGGCAGCTATATTGGCCAGAGAGCAGGCGAGGGTGGAGTATTCCTACCTGTGGATGCTGTGATAATTCTGTATTATAATTTCCACTGTTGCTTTTAGGTGTCCCAAAACCTATTTCTTTTGAATTATTATTTCTCTGAAATCCTCATTTTATTTATGCTAAATTATCTAAACTTGCTTATTTTAATCGAGAAGCTTACTTAATCTATTTTTTTAATTAATAGCAAGTTCAGGTTTTTAGAAAAATTGAGCTCCTGCTCAATTGCATAGAAATTATATATTCGCCTCTTCACCATCATCCCCATACCCAATCAGTGGTTATTAACATATTAAATTAGTGGGGCATATTAGTTACAATTGAGGAGTACGTATTGATTCATTATTATTAACTATACTTTACAGTTTATATCAGGATTCACTCTTGGTGTAGCATCATCTTCTATAAGTTTTGGCAAAAGTAAGAACACATGTATCTAACATTACAGTGTCTTGCTGAGTAGTTTCACTGCCCGAAAAACCCTCTGTGCTCTCCCTATTCATCCCTCTTTCC
>NW_006297660.1:2275229-2281032 GCF_000327345.1 Myotis davidii
ACTACCATCTTGACCACAAGACAACCACTGATCTTTTTACTGTTTCTTTATCTTTCCAAGAATGTCATCAAATGGGAATTTTATAATATGTAGCCTTTCAGACTGACTTATTGCATTTAGCATTAAAATCCCCTATGTTTATTTGTGGTTTGGTAACTCATTTCTTTATATTATTGAATATTATTACATGGTCTGACTGTGCCACAGTTTGGTTATCCATTTCCTACGGTGGGACACCTTGTTGCTTCCAAGCTTTGGCAATTATACATAAAGCTGCTATAAACATTCATGTGCAGATTTTTTTGTGAACATAAATTTTCAACTCATTTAAGTAAATACCAAGGAGTGTGATTAATGCAACTAATCCATCTTTATACTTGGCAATAAATTAATATATACTTATGAATAAAAAATGATCAAGCTAAGGAAATACAGTCTATTCTCATTACTCACAGCAGTTATATTCTATAAAGTCTCAGAGAATAGAATTAGTGAATTCTGAACCATTGCTTCTAGGGGAAATACATGGTTACGGCCTTTGAACACAATATGTTCGTCAATCCAACAGTAGAAAACTTTTTGTTGTGTGTGTCGCTATGTGTAGACACCTTATTTCATATAAATAAGAACTATATACACACATAAACACATGTCATTGATTTGTTAACATTTAATTCACATCCAACAGCACTAGAACTCATGCCTAACTTAAGCTTATCTAACACACCTATGTTCTCTATAAGGAAGATTGCAGTCACTATACTTGGGAGCCAGTGAAATTGAAAAAACACAAAAATCCTAAAAAATGTGTCACTAACTAGATCACAAAATGGACACTTGCTTACAATGTGAGAGCTAAAACAAGAAGGACGAGCATCACCTTGTTCAACCTCAGCAGGGGACAAGCTCAACAAGTTCAAGTTGAATGTTGGGTGACTCAAGTTTTTCACTGTCTGAGCAAATCTAAAATGGTCATAAAAGTACTACAGGTATTGGCTTTGGGGTTACAAATTAATTTTAGTAAACCAATTCCGTGAATTTTGAGGATCAACTCTTGTGAACTGCTAGAAAAGTTCCAGAATTTAAAACTAACACATATTGGTTAGCATACACTTTCAATAAGGACTGTTCACTAGCAAAATTTTTCTATGCGTTATGGTACCTGCAAGGATAGTGCTGCAGTATTTCATATTAATTTGAACAAAATGAGAGATTGTACTGCTTCATCGGAAATAGGAGTATTCATTTATTTTGTTTTGAAGATTTATAGCCAACAGTTTTGTAATTGTCTATTACCCATGACTCTGTAATGGTGCAACCCATGAATACATTTTCACTTGCATGAAGAAATGTGATTTTTATGACTGAATTTTGTAAATTAATAAAAGAATTAGAAGTTGAACGTTTTGTTAGTCAAGAGGAGCTATGGGAAAACTCGATTATAAAACGCTCGTATAGATTTGGTTCAGAAGTTACCAAATAACTTCTTCAGTATATTTTCTGTATTTTTGATTTATCCTTCTCAAAGAACATTCACACTTCCCATAAGTATATCAAATATTGGAATATTTGGTAAATCAGGATGATGTAATCTCTCTATAATATTTGTAAATGTTATTATAGTTTACATAAATGCATTTACATTCCTAAACTCCATTATATCTTTGGATTCTCATAATTAATTAGATGAGAAAATTATAAATTATACATTAATATGTTAATTAACTTCCTAAAAGTTATATG
This sequence comes from Myotis davidii, assembly GCF_000327345.1. Lineage (NCBI taxonomy): Eukaryota > Metazoa > Chordata > Mammalia > Chiroptera > Vespertilionidae > Myotis > Myotis davidii. The sequence continues at coordinate 2,276,973 of NW_006297660.1, forward strand.
GTTAAATAATTAAAAACCAAGCTTTTTACTTTGCTCTTCTTCTTTCTATATGTCATACTACTGCTCCAGTACAAGGCCATATATTGAGGCCTTCTAAACAGTGCTGAATTAGAACTCATTAAATAGTAACTCATTCATGGCTGTCAAAGCCATTTCTGGTAGTCTAGGAGGGCATTGGAAGGTCAGGCTTTCACAAATAGTTCATTATTAGGACAATGTCTACAGAAAAAAATCTGAATTGTGTATTCTTTCCTTCAACAATATAGTCTGCATTTTAAAACTAAATAAACTCAATAATTAATAAAAGATGAGCATAGATGATTATAGAATTTAATAAACTTGGATATCAAACATTTCTAAGAAATTACACTGCACTGGCATCATCTATATACAGAAATCCAGTATACAAAATTTGTGAGATAAGATTTATTTTTAAGTAATATCTTAATATTTAACCTATTCGATTTAAAATAGCAACTGTGTTTTAGAATAATTTGATGGAGGATTAAATTGAAAATCCAAACTTCAGTCACATTAGCACTTAAAATGTGATTTCTTCTTTCATGATTTGCTTCAGATCTTGTGCTTCCAGAGTGATTAATCCTATAAACAGTAGAGATATTCTAACCCTTTTGACAGTTCTGCTGAACTTGTTGTTTCTCCCTCTAGAGTTTTATAATAATACACTCAATTAGCTTCTTTGTCCCAGATTTCATGGAATGATTGCTAGAACTTTATCTGGTGCTTATGAGTCAGAACTGTTTACTTTCTTAGAGAATGGTTTTTGGACAGTTTTATACTTTTTATACAAAGTAAAAAAAATAATTAGAGTAGAGCAAATGTTCTAATTTTTAAATTATTACCTCACATTTAAATCAAGCACATAAAATGCACAAGATTTTCTTATAACAACATTCCCATTCATATCCTTTTAGCACAATTTTACTATTTTCTTCATTATCTATGACCACCATATGTTGTTAATACATTTGTGATTTTTAAGGTTAATTTTATTATTTTCTGAGAAAGTCTTATTAGTAAATATTAGTTTTATTCATTTGCAATACCTAGTATGTTATGAGTTAAATTTAATGAGAAAAGAGGGTTAGATGAAATACCATGAAAGATATATGCATACATTGACATCAGATACATTTTTGGAAAAAAACAAAAACAAAAAACAACACATTAGCTAGTTGATTTTTAGTCAGGGCATGCAAATAAAGATTGGTTTTTGAAGCAGGATACCAATTTTATAAGCCATAAAGTTTAATAGAAGGTTTACTTATTAATACAGGAGGAGGGTTTAGGGACCAAATCATGCCTAAATAAGGATGAAAAAGATAACCCTGCATAGAGGAACATTTATCATCTGCAGAAATAGCCATATTAAAATTTTCTTTTTTAATTTAAAAGAGCTACACAAAAGAGCCACAAGAATATAAACACATCCTTTTTATTGGTGGAAAAGATTATACTAACTTGTAAAGGAAGGATAACCTTTTATAATTAGCCTCTATTTTTAATTAGCATCGCTGTTGCTGTGCGGAAGAATGAAGACCTAGAGAGAGTTCAGAAAGAGATGAACTCTCCTGGTGTATTTACCACAATCCCCAGCAGGGTCTTCTCTCATCTGATTAACACCACAGCAGGATCTGCACTCTAGCACACAGCTAACTGCCTTCATCAGGAGGGAAGCAACAGGGTGAGAAATCAAAACAGAATTTTCCGGATATTTAAAATGAAGAATCCAAACTTCCTTCTGTTACTATGAGTAAACTCATAATTCCAAACATGTCTAGGAAATCCAAACCAATAGTAATCTCATGCAATTTTTAGATTAATTTAAAAAGACCTAAAGTGTGACTTTCTATGAACTAAAATAGATGGTGCAAAAGGTTTTATTCCTCTCATATTATGGAAGTATTTTAACTAATTTATTCTTCTTTTGTGGTTCATTTGCACCTCTAATCAAGACATGGGTTGAAATATTTTCTTCCATAGCTGATAATCATGAATGTTACAAACTGTTTTGTAGAAGATTTGAGTTTTTCTATTGATGCACATTGATAACATTTCACAGATATTTAAATATATATATTTTGAAAGGAAGACACAAGTGGCATTTCCAATGTCATAGCCGTTTTGAAGTTAATATTATGCTCCCAATTAGTTTATTACTTCAATCTCCACAGAACGTTCTTTATTTTTTTAAGATATCATTTCTGGATTTCATTTTTCTTTTTGTAAAGTTCATCTTCTCTTGAATGTTTTATGATCAATTAAGTATAAAGCTTTGTTTTTTACTTTGAAAGGTGACACCAGTCAATATGTTCAAGGACAAGTGTAAAATTAGCATTGACCAATTAGAATAGATGTTCATCAAAACATAATGTGCAGCCCTCGCTGGTTTGGCTCAGTGGATAGTGTAGGCCCGCAGACCAAAGGGTCCCAGGTTCGATTCCAGTTCAGGGCACATGCCTGGGTTGTGGGTTCGGTCCAATGTGCAGAAGGCAGCCAATCAATGACTGCCTCTAATCACTGATGTTTCTATCTTTCTCTTCCTTTCCCTTCCTCTTTGAAATCAATAAAATTAAATTAAAAAGAAACCAATGTGCATTGTCTGGTCAACTATACTGCTATGCTTGGCTTAGTTTTCTAAATTTTAGTTTGATTTTTCCACACTGATTCTTACGGATGTAAAGTTCTATATTATACTAGAGGCTCAGTGTATGAAATTTGTATGCTGGTAGGGTCCCTAGCAGCTGCCAGCTGCCAGCTGAGTACTCCCTTCCTTCCCCCGGCCAGCCCCGCCTCCTGGTTGAACTCCTGGACAACCTCCTAGTGGAGGGGAAAATTTGCATACTATGCTTTTATTATATAGGATTATATAGGATGGGTTTATTGATATTTGAGGTATATGTAGCCCATAAATTCTGAGGGAGATGTGACCCAAACTAAATGGAATGTTATTTTGACCAGTGTTATCAGTTTCCTAGGGATACTCTAACAAGGTACCATAAACGGTGTGGCTTAAAGCAACAAGAATCTATGATCTCAGAGTTCTAGAGGGTATAAGTCAAAAATTTAAGTTATTGGCAAGAACCTTTCCTCTGAAGTTGCCATGGGTGAACCTCTGATTTGCTCTTGGTTTCTGACAGGGGGCAATCGTAGGCATTCCTTGGCTTGCAGCTGTATGACTCCCATCTCAGCCTCTGTCATCATGTGACATTTTCCCCGTGTGTCTCTTCCCTAATTGTAAGGATACCAGTCATATTTGAGTAAGGACACAACCTAATTCAAAATGACATCATCTTTTAAAATATATATTTTTTATTGATTTTATAAAAGAAGAGAAAGAAAAGGGGAAATAGAGAAAATCATCGATCAGCTGCCCCCTGCATGCCCCACACCAGGATCCAGCCTGAAACTGGACATGTACCTGATCAGGAATCCAATTGTGACCTCTGGTTCATAGGTCAGTGCTCAGCCACTGAGCCACACCAGCAGGACAGAATGACATCATCTTAATATAACTAATTAAATTTGTAATGAACTTATTTCTACATAAGATTGCATTGTGTGGTACTGGGGGTTAAGAGTTTGTCATATTTGTAAGACACAAAACCATAACATAAAACCTTGCAAAATTTATAGCTTTTAAATATCATAGACATTTTCAGAAGATTAGCAATTCAACATGCAGGATTTATAAGTTAATATATTACTGAGAAGACACTGCATTTAGAGAATATTATTAATGATATGAAATTACTTGCTGGTTAGCATGAATTCCTCTTAGAACACTCTCTTCTTTACCACACTTTAAAGCAGCGTGTCCAGGTCCTCAATCTTTCCATGTCTGCACAGCCTTTTCTGAATACATTATTCGCTTTACAGAGCATCATACCTAAATTTTTGGATTGCTTGTCAACACACAAGTCTCCTGGCAGGCCTTTTATGTTTCATGTTTACAAATGAATCAAAGGGAAATCTTTCCTAAAGGTGAAATCAGATCTTATGTGAGGTGGACTAATGAATGAAAAATAATATCAATCAC
>NW_006297660.1:2283874-2296228 GCF_000327345.1 Myotis davidii
ATAAACTATGAACTACCATTCTAATCTATGTTCAGTATGTTTACATGTATTATTTCACTTTCCAAGAATGACTTTGTGTGTTGCCTCTAAATCTTCTGCTGCCATCTTTTCCTGGTGCTGTCAGAAGACCTCCCTGCCTTTGATGGTCTTGTGAGAGGACCCATCCAGACCTTCAGGGAAGAGCCTGCTCACAACAGCTCATTAGCATAATCCTCACTGCTTCAGCACAGGACTAAATTCCAGGTTGAGTGGATGAGCCAAGTAAGCAAGTGATGAACTGTACTTTCTTCAGCTTCCAGATGGAGAATTTTTTTCTTTTAAACTCTGATGATGTATTCAAATATATATATTCATACACTCATTTTGCAATCACAAATATCCAGTCATGGGCTGAATGTAAAGCAGAAGGAATACAAATAATCATGGGCTGAATGTAAAGCAGAAGGAATACAAATAAAGGACACCTCAAAATGACTCTGAATTTCTCCCTAAAATACTAAAAAGGTCAATAAATGTCCAAACTGAGTCAATTTTTGTGTTTACTTGCAAAAATCATCCCTAGTGAAACAAACAAATAAAAATTTGTATAGCTCTATCCTAAATATAATTTATGGGCATAAAATTAAAGCATAACTCATATTCATCAATTACCTCAGTGGACAAATTAATACATTTCAACTATTTGCTGTGTTGGTTATAACAACCTAACCTCAAAATTATATTCCAAAGTTATTACTGAGTATAATCTTTTCTATAATAGTTACTAATTGTAAGTACATGAACATGTGCAAACAAAACACATGACCATTAAAACATAAAAAGAACATAGACAAAAGTAAATAATTACTTACAACCAAAACAAAATTACAAGATATAATGTGATGAACAAGTTTTGGAGATTTACTCTCTTAAAAATATATGTGATAATAGAGATTTAGATATATATTACTTGTACTGTTAGGCCATATATGAACTTTGTTTCCATCTATTTTTTATTAAATTGATTGTTTATTAATCTGTAAGGATACAGCCAACTCAAATGGATTAAGAACAAAAAATAATTAGAGGCCTAGACTTGAGGGCTAATAATAATGATAATCATGGTGCTGAGATTGGAATTCACATCAGCCTGGAGTTGGCTGTTGCATCTTTATATAATTTACCTACAAAGATTAGATTGATTTTAAAATAATTGTAATAATGAAATGATTATAGTAGTTTGATTTTTTAGAAGACTATTTTCCAATAAGAATTTATAAGTAAAAAATATAGTTGGAGAATATTAAAATTCATCATATGAACTACTTACCATGGTTATTAGTATGTGTGTGTTATTAGTATGTATATATATATATATATATATATATATATGGTTTATGTAAATTAACTAGATTTTATTTATATGACAAACATTCCCATTTGAGTCACTATATTTATATGAACTAAACAAAAACTTTAGTCTGTTCTCTAAAATAATTCAAACAAAAGTTCAGGTAGAAGCAATGTGGATCAAATTATTTCAGTTCACAGTTATGCCCAAAAGAACATTCAGTGCTGAGAACAAGTAAAGAACTGCTCTCTTCCTATGTACTGTCATCCCACACATTGACAAGCCTTTGAAATAAAATAATATAACTCCTCACACATAGTTAGCTAGTACAAACTGATAAAAGATTTAAATAAAGTATGTTCTTCTTGAAGATATGATCATTGGTCTATAATTCACTCCATCGCTACAGATTTGTAAATGTAATGAGTTAGTCAAGCCATTCCATCCTCCCACGCCATTCTTAAAGGACAAAGATGGTGGTCTCAAACCCATATGAATCATTTGATATATGATTTTTTGAGCTTGATTAGTTCAGTCACAAAAAGAATGAAAAGAAAGAAACAGGCCTCAATGGAATTTACTAAAAAAATACTATTTAAAACATTTAAACCAAATTTTATATGTAGTGACTTTCTAAAACAAAGTTTTAACGTGTGAACAAAGTTCAATAATATATTATTAATTGAGGTTGAATATAAAAGATATAATTTTAAATAATGGAGAGGTTATGGCTCTTAGTTGGGGATAATATCTATGATATTCTGAAGACTCCCAGTCCTATCCAGAGAAACTCCTTTATTTATAGAGTCAGCCAAGTTTTAAAGTGTGGTGTACATTTTTATTTTGATGTGACTTAATGTAACTAGCCATGTTGATATAATCTATAATATGTATTTCCATTCTCCATTCTTTATTCTCTCATATATATATATACACTTTATTCTCTCATATATATATATATACACTTGAGATGTACACTTGAAACCTATATGACCCTATTAACCCATGTCATCCCAATAAATTTATTAAAAAACAAGAATCATGCTCCAGCTGCTAGGAGGCACCGCTCTCATAAACAAAAAAATAGTCATTATCAGATATATACTTTTAATGAGTTTTAATGTATAACACATGAGTTTGTAGTCAACTAGAATATATAAACTTCATCTCTAATTAATAATAACAAGATACATTTAGAAAATTTCTTAAGATGTCTGGATTTCCTCATGCATTGAGAATAATAGTAGTACCTATATATTAGAGATTCTTTAGTATCACATGAAATGCTCATAAAATATTTGGAAGTGTTCATGGCATGTAGTGAGGAAACACAAGCTAATTACTACTACTATTATTGTTGTTGTTATTATCCTAGATTTCAGGAAGCATATTTCATAATGGTCTAAGCAATTTGTTCATTAAAAAAAGCTAAAATTTAATGGAATTCACTGATGTCTGATGGTTATGTACTCTTTCTCTCTTGGACTTTTTCCATTTTCTATTTAATTTTCCAAAAATTCTGTGTCATGAAACTTCTCTTTACCCCTTTAGTCAAGTTTTCCGAGTCATCCTCCTCTTGCTAAATTTAAAAGAAACATTTGGAGCTAGGAACAATGGTAATTGTCAATAATTTCAAGGAGTTTTGCTGCAAATGTAAGAAAAAAATGTTTTATTTGATGAACCAAGTGAAATAAAATTATTATTACCTTTTATTAATGAGAGACTCTGTGATAATGAAAATATTGCTAATAAGAGGGTAGATCTGATGATGTAGAAGAGAGAAAGAAACTTGCTGAAGTGACACCGTTGAAGAGATGAGAAGATGGTAGTAAAGGGATTTATTTTAAATGAAGCAACAATATTCCAACTACGGCATTTTGCAATAATGTAGTGTGTGTTAGTACAAATATTGTTAGATTAGGGTATTTTGTAGACAGCCAGGAAAGTCTCCTTCTGATATTTTCCGGTGACTCTAATATTCTCAGAGGACAGGGCGTGAAGTCATCAGCTCACTGAAATCATCAAGCTAAATATGGGGCATGAATATTGATGGTTTAAGAAAAGAGGGGCCTTAGCCATTCTTACTCAATGGATAGTGTCATCCTGCAGACTGAAGGGTCCTGGGTTTGATTCAGGTCAAGGACACCTACCTGGGTTGCAGGCTACATCCCAGCCCTGGTCACATGTGTGCTGGAGACAACCAATCGATGTGTCTTTCTCCCATAAATATGTCTCTCTCTCTCTTGTCTCTCCCCTTCCATTTCACTCTCTCTAAAAATTAATGGGAAAATATCCTTGGGTGAAGATTAACAACTACAACAAATCTTCAATCATATTAAAAAAACAGAAGAGAGGGTTTGTGTGATAATAAGAGAATAAGCAAGTGAGTCTCTTAGAGACTATATTAACTGGCTAAGGCCGTCAAAACAAAGTAAGGCAACATGGGTGATTCAAAGAAAAGAAATAAATTGTCTCATGGTTCTGGATGTTAGAAATCTAAAACCAAGGTTCCAGGATAGATCCTTTCTGAGGCTGTGAGGGAGATCCCATCTGCCTCTCTACCTGGTTTGCGAATGGCTGTTTTCTCCCTCTGTGTCTTATGGAATCTTTCCTCTATGTGTTTCTCTTTATATGAACACCAGTCATATAATAAGCAGAGACCACTGGAATTAGTTAAGGTGTGTGTGTGTGTATGTGTGTGTGTTTGTGTGTGTGTGTGTAGAGATGATAGATGATGATAGATAGATAGATAGATAGATAGATAATTTAAATCCTTGTTTTGGGAAATTACTAATTTGGGGGTGATTTGTTTTCACAGGATAATTTAGCTCAAAGTGACTGATATATTATGATGCATGCAAGGGAATGATTATAATTTGAGATTTATGAAAGCCAAGGTCTTTTCATCGTTCTTTACCAATGTATTTAAAGCACTCAAAATAGCAATAGTAGTTACTTATTGTATATCTTTTGAGTTAATAAATGGCCATGGAATTACAGCTGAGAAATAATGAATATTAGACATCAGGTAAATGAGGGTCAATGAAAAGTTGGTAAGATCAACTGAAAAGAGGTGTCAATGGACTTGAAGTTTTGTTTGGATCAAGGTGATAGAGCAAACTTGAGAAAAGAGGAGGTGTTCAAAAAATAGGGTCCACAAAACTGAGATCATGGAGGTGTTGCATTTATTGGTAACCATAAGATCTAGACTATTAAAAAAAAATAAAATGGTTATAGCTGAGATGATGCCAAGAATTTTAGGAAGATGCTATTTAAGAAATTGAAGTGCCAGGTATTTAAAGGATTATCTAGGTGTTTATTGGAATCACAACTAAGGCAGGAGTATTATAGGAAGCGAAGCAAGAAGCATTGCACTGTGAACAGGAATAAGGGGTATGAACCAGGAGATTGTAATGTCAGCAACAATAGGGGATAGTGGGGGGAAAAATCTAGTATATATGAGAATCAAAGCCAAGACTCTTTAGGGAGGGGAAGAACATCCTCAAAACATGAATACAATAAAAGGGAAATATGCAGGCTCACTCCAATGAGAGCTGCTGGAACCAAGCTATCACTTGAGAGACCAGCAGTGGAAACTGTATCTTCAGTGGAGATCCATGTGTCCATTAGAAAAGTAATTTGGCCCGGCCAGCAAGGCTCAGTGGTTGAGTGTGGACCTATGAACCAGGAGGTCATGGTTCGATTCTAGGTCAGGGCACAGGCCTGAGTTGCAGACTCAATCCCCAGTGGAAGGCACGCAGGAGGCAGCCGATCAATGATTCTCTATCATCATTGATGTCTCTATCTCTCCTTCTCCCTTCCTCTCTGAAATCAATACAAATATTTTAAAATAATAATTATTTGAAGGAAATGGTTAGAGAAATTGTTTATTTTAGAATGTAAAATAATTCCACAGGCACTTAATGAGGGTGTCAAGAATTCAGGTAGTAGGATAAGTGGAAGAAAAAAAGGTATTACAGAGCTTTTAAGAGATTAGATTTTTGGAATATGAGGAATGACTGATTCTGGAGTTTTTTTTGTGTGTGTAGTTACCATGAACAAGGATGAAGGACGTAATGGGATTGAGCCTAGAGGACCTAAGGTAAACTATGTTGGAAAGGGTCTGGGTTTGGAGTGTTTGTCTAGGGACTCATTCTAACTCACAAGGATCAGAATATTAGGGCTAAATTGGCCTGGCCTTATTCCCAGTGACTTCTTTCACTCCAAAACTCTGCTAATAAGGGAGCATATTATATTTAATCATTCTTCACAGTGATGTTGAGAGTAGACTGTGCTAAGCTTGGAATAGAGGAATAAATATGCTTTATTCCTATGTACAACTCCTTTTCCTACCTTTATTTTTTTTTCTCTCCCAGAAAAATAAATTTGATAGAAAGCAGGCTGAGTTTTTTGTTGTGTTTTATTTGTTTCTTTAGCATGGGGCGAAAGGATCTGTCTTAGAGCTAGCCTCAGAGGTCTGTGTAAGTGAATGAGTTTGGTGGCAATATGATGTGTTCCCTCATTACTTATCACCACAGGGATTAGAAAACCCAGCCAAAGATATTTTATATGTCTCTTCCAACTATTTGGCTTCACTACCTGTCATAATGGTTATGTCTTCCACCACCTATAATTGAACACACAGGAGCAATAAATAGGCTCTATTCCTAAGCAGCAAAATTGTTCATCCTTTGGGTAAAATGTCTTCATTTTTTATGAGGATGGTTGGGCATGGAGGAAAATTGATATAAAAATAAGGTATATGACCATTAGATATTGATGAATTGTCACAGAGAAATTCACTTCCATTTATGTAATAAGCTTAGATACTAACGTAGAAAAGGATGAGGGAATATAAATATTTTACAGATTTCAAATATGGGGTATGTGTAGGTGTGTGTTTATTGGTTATTGAAACTTTAGAGAGTTGAATTTATGAGAAAATAGGAAGGACACACAACAACAAATGCCTTTTTCTTAAATGCTGCAGAAGCCTTAAAAGATTTTACTAGTTTTCCTCAGAGTTATTAAATGGCATATATGGCCATTCGTGTTGAGCATAGAAACCTGACACGCAGGATGTAGTTGAGCTGTTTTATCATGCCATCTGTACTTCTAGAGCTACAAATATAGTAAATATTTAATATGGGATAGTCTTAGTATGTACACTTACACCTCTGTTGAAGTATATAAACATATGCTCAGGAAAGTGTGTTTGTGTATGGACACATGCACACACACATATCTACATCATTTCCTTATAACTAAAATGTAACAATCACTGGGTCTGTTTGTTAAACTGCTTTTAGTTTTGACACACCAAGAAGGAAACAATAGACAGGAGCCACTTAAACGCCTGCATCTGAATTTCTCAGCTATCTGTAACAAGTTACCACTTTACCCAGCTTAAATAGACACCATGTTATGTGGCAAATCCTTCCTTTAGAGGAATTTTTTAAAATTTGGTTTTATTTATTTTTAATTAATAGACTTTATATTTCAAACAATTCTAGATTTACAGAAAACTGAGTAGATACTAAAGAGTTCTCATATACCCCTTATGTCAGCCCAAACACATTGTTTCCCCATTATTAAAATCTTACATTAACATGATATGTTCATTATAATTAATAAAGCGATATTGGTACATTTTTGTTAGCACATTAAGGTTCACTCTTTGTGTTGTACATATTGATGGATTCTGACAAGTGAATAATGTCAAGTATCTACCATTAGAGTATCATACAGAATAGTTTTACTTCCCAAAAAGTTTCCTGTACTTTATCTATTCTTCATCCCTCTGCCTCCCAATCCCACTCCCCCTAAAAACTTCTGATTATTTCACCAGCTTTTCTGTAATGTATGTAGTTGGAATCATGTAATATACAGCTTTTTCAGTGTGGCTTCTTTCACTTAGCAATCCTCACTGAAGCTTCCTCCATGTCTTTTTATAGATAGTATAGAGGCCTGGTGCATGAAAATCGTGCATTAGGAGGAGTGGGATCCCTCATCCCGGCCTGCACCCTCTCTCACTCCAGGTCCCCTCAGAGGATGTCTTCCTGCTAGCTTAGGCCAGATCCCTGGGGCTAATATCTCCATATCTTGCTATTTGGCTCCTTCTGTCCATAATTTTTTATGTGTAATCTTCTAATAAAAAATTCTATGTAGTCATAACACGATATTATATGCCCTTTCATTCACAAACTTATATCCCTAATCCTGCTTATGCATTTACCTATTTAAGTACTGATTATGTCCTGAAATATTTCAAGTTTGAGAAGGAATAAAGAATAGTGAACTCTACAGATTGACTATAATTATAAACATAACTACAAAATTACAAACACAATTACTAGTTTGTTTTGAGTCCAATATTGATGTACATCACATACGCTCTCAGCTACCTGATCAGTTTATAAAACTCCAACACTGTTGGAACAATTTATGATTTTAGTATCTGGTTTCATTGGAGACATAGAAGAGATAGTGTTGGATTGGGATCTGTGAATACCAAGTATCAATCATATTTTAATACATATTTATTAGTTTGAAAATTCAGTTTTACACTTCACTAAAAATAAATTTGATGATTGCCTTCTTAAGGACAAAAGTCATGCACCTTATATTGACAGTGCCTAGTATAAAGTGAGGCACTTGGAAAGCTATTAATAAGCATTTAATACTAACAGTAAGTTTTTTGAAAGTCTACTATGGATTCTGTGCTTAATTGAGTACATTAGACATAGCATTTTCATATTCACAGCAGGAGACATGGGAAATGAGGTTCAGAGTGGTTCTGTAAACTTGATTTCCTCATCTGTATGAAAAAGAACATTTTGTGTTGTTATTTTCAGTTTTGCAATGCAAAGTTTATAAATATTGGCTTAATGAGTTGTACTAATTTCTAATGGTGCTATAAAAAATCACCACAAATTTAATGGCCTAAGGCAATCCAAATTTGCTATCTTACCCTTCTGTGGGCCAGAATTCCAACATGGGTCTCACCTAGCCAAAATCAACATGTCAACTGGACTATATTTATTTCTGGACATCTGTTTCATTGATATTTCATGTTTTATTTAAATAATTCTGTTGATTGTGGTGGTATGACTGATGTCCTCATTTCCTTGCTGGCCATCAGTTGACAGCCTCTTATTCTATTTTCAAAACCAGAACATGTTTTGAGTCCTTGTTACCTGTTGAATCTCTTCAGCCTCATCTTCATCTTTTACTTTCTTACTGTTTTCCTTTCTTCTAATGTTAAGAGCTCAGGTGATCATATTGGTCCACCAAATTATACTCTCTATTTTAAATATCTGTATAGTTATTTCCATCTGCAAAATATTTTTTAATGTGTTTTTTTTTGCTATCTAACATATATTCATAGATTACAGAAAATAGAATATAGATCACTATTTTAGCTATTACATGGATTAATAAAACTACCAAATTACCTTGATTAACTCAATACATGTTCATATTTTATTGAAATAATTTAACTTATACACTAGGTAATTTCCAGGTTTATTTTCCAGAAAATATATATTCTGAAGAAAAAGTACAGATTATAATTTTAAATTTATCATAATAAAATTTAATCATATGGCATATTAGGAAAAATATGGGTATGAAACTATTTCCAGCCATAAAGAATGTCTTAATAATAAATAATTTTCAAAATTATTCTAAAAATATATTAGACACTGAACATCTTTAGAGAGTTCTTCCAAATTATTGAAGACTGTTGATGATAAATTCTTTCCACAGGATAAACAAAGCACCTTGTTTTAGTGTTTGCCTGGAGATAGCAGCAGCCCCTGACTCATATTTTCTGTTCTCTGAAGTGCACGGAAGACATTTGCAGGTCTAAGGTCTGACCTGTGGATTAGAATACTCAAGGTGCAGATAATTAAGATGCCCTTGAAATGACCATAATAATCTTTTGGCCAGACACTTGCCTCTTGGCCACTTATCTGTTGCATAGTTTCTACTCCTTCAGGCTGTCCTCACTACTTAATGATGTACGTATTTTCTCCTTAGATCTGTTAAATACATGGTTTATGCCATAGCTATAACTTAGAGCTGCATTGTGATTAGTTTATTTGTAGTAATTCCTCAGCTACCCCATTGTAGTTTGGACCAGTTATTTGATGAAAAGTATCTTCAAACATGATGAGTTAATGCTGACAGAAGAAATGGTCATTAATCTGAATGTATTACTTAAGCAATGAGAATTGTACCTGTAGAATGCAATCTTTCTAAGGCTCAGGAGTTAAAGCAATGAATGACTTTTAGACTGGCCAGTGTGGCACAATGGTTGAGGGTCGATCTAGGAACCAGGAGGTCACGGTTTGAGTCCAGTTGGGGCGCATGCTCCAGTTGCAGTTTGAGCCCCAGTTTGGGGCATGCAGGAGGCACACCAATCAATGATTCTCTCATCATTGATGTTTCTATCTCTCTTCCCCTCTCCCTTCCTTTCTGAAATCAGTAAAAATACATTTTTTTAAAAAATTCCATGGTGCTGATAGAAGACATGAAACACCTGGGTCAGAGACAAACAATTTAATTATTCATAGCATAGCCAATACTAGGAATGACAGGAGGCTGTCAAGTTTCCTTTGTCCCCAAGTCCCAGGAGCTTACGCAGAGGGCCAGATGAAGCCTCCTTGGGCAGTGTGTTGCTCACTAAGGGACATTTGCACACAGGAAATCTCAAGCTTATGGAATTTTTTCCTTTCTATGGTAAACAATCCTGCTTTCTGTCCAGAGAGAGAGAGAGATTATCTCAGCTTTCAGGATTTTTAGTTGAACAAACATTTTGAAAAATAAAAGGCCTGGATGCAAGAGTGGTCAGAGCCTTGCAATCTCAATACACTCAGACATATGCAAGTAGATGAAGCCCTTGGAAAATTGCCTCCCAACAATAGTTCATTAAATCAATGTACATACAGATATTTTAAATCTGCATTTGTGTCCTCTTTCTTGTTCATAATACTGCTGTGTCTTTTTTATTGTTTTCTATATCTAATTTTCCAAAGTGTCCCAACTTAATAATCTTAACAAGTAGGCAATTGGGTGTTTTAATGATTACAGCTAGCATTGTATTTACTACTGTTATTATTACAGATTTTTATTTTGTTATTTCTTTTTTTATCTTATTGATTCTGCCACTTTCCTGCTTGAAACCTTTTCTATTACCTTTAGTGTAAAGTCCAGTTAAAGGGTTCTGGACTTTACACAGTTAAGTAATCCTCCCAGATCTATCCATATATTATTTCCTATTCTATCTAAACCTCTCAATTTTTTGTCTAACTTCCTTCTAAATTCTGGCAACTCTGAAATACTTCCAGGGCCTGAAAGTGTCATGCTCTAATTTTCTCTCTCCATGATCTCACTCATTCATGGATAATAAAGACTAAGCATAACCGATGGACATAAGGCACTGGGGGATAGGGGAGGCCAGGTGACTGTCAAGGGCGGGTGGAAAAAAATGGACACATATGTAATTCCCTTTGTAATACTTTAAGCAATAAAACAATAAAAAAAAGTATTTGTGTTTTCTAACTTTGTTTTTCACCAAGTTCAATCTAAGGCTTTCCCTAAGTACAATGCCTTGTCAGCTCCCTCTCGAGTATGCTTATAGGTCCTTCAAATGGCTACTTTTGTAATGTTATAAAGCACAGTGATTAAATAAATTAAAGCAAAATTTGAAAAGAGATTCCATTGAGTTTTTAATAGAAGAAATAATCAAGAGAATATAAAAATAACTCCAAATATGAAATTACAAAGATAACATGAAATATTAAGGCTATAGGAAAAAATATCTTTATCTAATAATCACATAGAAGCCATTAAAAATAATGAAAATTCATCAAGTTAAATAAGGACATAAAAGGTAGAAAATAGTGTATGACTATACACTATTAAAAATAATAAAGACCTAATTCTATATACCAAATGGTTTAAGCATTTAAGGTATTTTAATATACATTTATAGGATTATATTTGAAAACTATAATCATTGGATTTCTAGGAAAATATAAGTGCCAAAAGTTGTTTAAGGCAAAGCAGAAAACATGATAGTGGAAGGAAAAAATAATATCCTCTGATCAAATATAATTCCACCATGCATTCAAGAAAGAAATTATATTCTTTAAACAGTTCAAACTAATATAGTAATTGAACACACCTTAAAAATAACTACAGATGATTGCATTTTGCTTTAGAACTCACTGTTCACATACCTACTTCTCTTCCTATAATGTTTCAAAATGTATGTTCATGTTCACCAACGATAACTTCGTGAGTATTCATAATTACCTAGAGGCCTGGTACAACCAAATAAGAAATGCTTTAAAACTCTACTTCCTACTTCTACTGGGAAGTTCAGTAACAAAAAAAGGCAATGAAAAAACGCATCTATTTTTCTCCAAGGCAGAACTTCTTCCCATTATTCACAAATGAATATACTGTAGTAACTTCTTGTGAATGATGGGTCCTTGAGTCAGCTCTGAGTCCTGGTGATTGTATGAATGAGTGATGTGTAGAATGTCCTGTCCTCACCGTCCCTGCTCAGCTCCTGTATACTCATGCCTATGGCTTCTTTTACAGAGTCAACCCATCTCATAGTTAGTTTTGCTCCTTCCCTACTTCCCTCTATTTTCCCCAGCATTATTTTCTTTTCCAAAGAACCCTGCCTTCTCATGATATGTAACTTCTTAGTTTTCCTGAATTAAACCCCCTAGATTATTAGGATTTCTAAAAACCTTTTCTCTAGATATTCATAGTAACATATGTGACCTACAGTATTAATTTATACTTTGGTATTCTATGATGAAAGTCTAGTAAAATGTCATATATGGTGGGGGTTTTTTTAATTGAAGTGAAATAATTTGCATTAATCACTACTATTTAGTTACTGAATTCTGCTAGTTCTCTCAAAGAAATAGCTTAACAAATAATCAAGATGAGGCTACTTGATTAAGGAATAATTAAGAAATATATTAACATGTTACACATTTTTA
>NW_006297660.1:2296975-2299566 GCF_000327345.1 Myotis davidii
CGAGTTTTCTAGTTGCTATTTACAGATTCTGAATTCTATCATATACCAGTCTAAGGATTTTTATATGGATGATCTCATTTAATTGTTCTGATAGTCATAAGAAAGACTTTATTATTGTTGTTATTTTATTGATGGGGAAACAGAACCTTTGGTTAATTCAGTGTGTGTTTGTTTTTGTTGTTATGTTTAAGTTTTACCTGCTAGTTACTGGCTAAGGACAGACTCAAAGTGAAATAATCTGCCTGGCCAGTATGGCTCAGTGCTTAAGCGTCAACCTATGAACCAGAAGGTCATGGTTGGATTCCCCATGATCAGGGAACATGCCGGGGTTGCAGGCTCAATCTCTGGTGGTGGTTGTGCAGGAGGCAGTCTATCGACAATTTCTCACATTGATGTTTCTGTCTCTCTCTCCCTCTCCCTTCCTCTCTGAAATCAAGACAAATGTATATATTTTTTTAAGATAAAATGATCCAACAGCATTTGATATTATTATTTATTTTTATTTGGGGCCATTTCATTATATCAGACCACTTTGATAATTATTCTGGGGTTCAGTCTTTTAGTCTGGAAGTTGTTAAAGGTAATTGTGTACTATTATATTTCTGATAAATTTTGTACATGTAACTTTCTTAATTATTCCAAGGCAACTCCAACAAATAAAATAATGTAAGAACAAAAGTCTGGGGAAGTGATATTGCAGAACTTTACTTTTGGCAATTAATCATTGGTATGGATCCAAGATCATTTAAAGTCTTTCTGAAAATCAATTGGAAACAATTTTAGAAATGTTACCAGAAATGCCATTTTTCAATCAAAAGTCAATCTTGCTGCATGTAATGTGACTCAGATAATAGGACGACATTTCCAAGAGTATCAGTTTGACTCTATGAACTTATCTCTGCATAGAGAGGTAGGAGTCAGGGCTAATGGCTTGAATTCTTAGCTCCTATTTTGAAATGACGGCCACACATCCTACCTCACCAAACCCTGGGATGCATCTTATTTTTATAGTCAGAAAATATGTGGGGATGCTTTAAGTAACAGATAACAAAAAAAGTGTGTAATGGAAAGTAAACTAATTCAGAACTAGGCAGATTTCCATATTTAAGTGGGAAATAGCAAAGAGGAAAAATAGCATCACTTTCAAATGAAATCAAGCTGTTCAAGAAACACATATTTATAAGAACCGTTAAGGGAGAGGGTATTATATAAGACACCAAACCCTTTGCCAGCACACATAGCACTCTAATCCCTCTTGCTGCATTCTATTTAGATATGTTAATTAAAATATTTATTTATGAAGGCCATTTCTTTAAGTACTTTTTTTGCTCTTACGTAGCCTTTAATTTATTCAGATATTTGAAAGTCATAAACCTCTATTTTAGGCATGTCACTAATTCAGACTGATCTTGTCTCCAACTAATGAGAATCAGGGAAGTTCATTTTATGAGTTACTCATTATATGCTCACTTCTTAATATATGTGCACTTTCAAAGAAAAAGGTTCTAGCTAGAGTGTTACTTTAAAGGTGATTATTTCCATTGCCATTTGCCATTTCACAGAGAGAAATAATGCATGCTATATAAGTTATCACACTTGTTCATGGTGATTTGGGAGGAAAAGCAGCTTCTACTAAGAAATTAAATCTCCAAGTTTCTTATTCATATTTAATTTTTCTAAGTATTTATCAGTATTGAAGATTTGAATATCGAGTACATGTCTAGTTTGAAGGATCAACATTTATATATTTCTAAAGTTAATACTCTTCATTTTTTGTGATGATATTAATATATAATACTAATACTAACACTGAATATCTTCACCACTGGCTACACTGCTTGTGGAATTTTGGAATAGTTAGTTCTAGGAAGCATTACAGGTGTGTTCTTCCTAAAGTAATACAATATATGCATTAATTACAAAAAATAAAGGTGTTTCATCTAGATTATTCATCAGGATATTTCTAGTACCTGCTTATAACACAGGTATATAGTATAAATTAAATAGATGCTTGATGATCACATGAAGGAAAGGAGTCAGAGAGGAGAAATTTAATATAGGAAGCTCTAATACTAACCATACAGAAAATAATGCTTACATGAGTGGTTTAATGAAAAACTGTTAGAACGAATGTCTAAGCATATAGTTAGGCACCTGTATCTATCACCTAGAAAACAAAGTTAAATTTAACTGCATTTTATTTTCATGAGACAATCTTACATTAGTCTTGGCTATAAAAATAAATGCTATAAATTTCTATACTAGCCAGACTGAGGATATGTAGAAGAAGTAAATATGTACAAGGAAGCTTTGTTTATATATCCTGAATAACCTGAATGGCAGTGATATCCTATCTAATAATAGACAAACATGATAATTAACCATACCTCCGCTACGCTTCCCATTGGTTAATCAGGGTGATATGCAAATTAACTGCCAACCAAGATGGCAGCCGGCAGCCAGCAGCTGAAGCGAACAGGAGGCTTGCTTTCTCCAGTGATGGAGGAAGGAAAGGTTCCCCGCCTGCTGCTGCTGGCCTCTGAGCTGCATTCTAAGAAACAATGTTGCAATTATAGAAGCTAAACAAAAGG
>NW_006297660.1:2300351-2300611 GCF_000327345.1 Myotis davidii
TAGAAACACCGAAGAATGCATATTAAGCAAACACAACTATTGTTCATATCATGATATGCTATTAATGAATCATTAAGAGGAGCTGTATCAGCGTCACCACTAACCCTTTATTGTGTGAAACATAATATAACTGTAAGAAGGTAAACGTTTTGCGTTCAGGAAGATCAACTAAATCTAATAGGAACAGGAGCTAAATAGTCTGAAGACTGGGACGTCGGGCTCAAATGAACTAAATTACAGAATTTAATTCAGGTCACAGG
>NW_006297660.1:2301807-2309701 GCF_000327345.1 Myotis davidii
GGTGTTTGTGTCTGAGTACTGTGTCTTGTGAATTGAAGAATGAAGTCTGGGACAAAAACAGTTAGAGGAACCAAAGTTTATTAAGAAAAGCCAGTCCTGCACAAGGTGCCACTGGGGTTCCAGGAGCAAGCGAGTGTCCAGAGCTTCCTTTCCCTGTTACAGATTGGAGTAGTTCAGTATCCAAGCGAATTAAAGTCTAATGGTCCATGTGTGGAGTGGGCGCCCACATGGCCATAAGCCATGTGGGGACAGGGGAGTACATCTCCTGCCATCAACCCAGAAATTTAGCGGGCAGGGCAGAGAGGTGGGAGCATGTGCTTTTTCGTATATATATGCTTGTTAGTTCCTGATTGGTCCTTTCAAAGAATTTTGCCTTAGCAACAACCATGTGATTGGCATATATGCCTTACTACCTTGTTATTGGTTATCTGCAAGCTGCTTGTCTTAGCAGCATTCAAACATTTTAAAACGCATGCCTCGTGTGTGTAGCCTTCCTTCCCCGCCCAGTTGGGGCACCTTAGTAACTTCCCAGTTGTGTTCCCAGTTTTACTTCCTCTCCTCTCCCTCCATGGTCCCTGTCCCTGTCTACCTAGCTTTCCTCTGTGTCCTCAATATGATACCAATTTTAATAATCTTTTTTCTGGCTTACTAATGAATGTCTTTGAAGCATTTTAAAATACCTATCTGAGGAAGGAATAAGTTTTATATATAAATACATTTTTTTATTTTTTTCTACATTGTTAGATAAAATGCAGCTTGAATAGAAAGTGAAAATTCAATTACTTATCAATACTTAACCAAAATATACACAAACTTTTAAAAGCAAAATTTTACTATACATATGTAAACTCAGAATCTTTTATTATACTCTATACTTTGATGGGAATATCAAGTATCTAAATAAAATTAAGACATTATGATGTGGAGAGCAGCTACAGCATTTGGACAGGTTCAAGCCTTGGACTGATAAGAGGGCATGGTCCACTTGTGGCAAAGCCACATACAAGTGCCAGCTTGGAGGGCAAAGCCCTTTCAGCACAATTATAGCGAAAGGCTATGGTTGTATGTAAGCTTGACCTTATAGTCCGACTCTATAGTCCTTGGTAGCTGAGGGATGTGGGCTGCAGGAGGTACAACAAGTACTGTCAAAACAAAGCTTGATAGAGTTCAGAGAATTGAAACAACAGGAAAGAAGTAGATTTGAAACTTGCAAGAACATTGTAAACATCTTGACCACTCCCTTGTTTTGCTTTGTGTGATCTGACTATAAAATAAAGACTTGGCTTACAGGCGGTGTCACTGTTTCCTCATCCAGGCACAGTGATCCTCCTGGCCCCAACTATATCCTCTTGTCTATTTTCTTTAATCCTTCACTGCCCCTCTTCAGGTTCACCACTGGCTGTGCTGGACGCAGTTCATTATATTTTATTCTAACTGCTCAAAAAATGTATAAATTCTGTTTTTTAATGGAGAATATTGGTGAAAAGATAGTAAATTAGTTTGAGTTGGCTACTGTATTTAGCATGTTTCACTGATAATAAATACTCTGATTGATTCTAAAACCACTGTGCTAAGTATAACTAAGGATAGGCAAACTGCTTTAATTTTATAATTCATACTTTACTGACTCCATTGCAACAAAATGAGACATATGATTTTCTCCAGACTATAATTTGATCAATCAACCAATAAGTGAGCAAAGGTATGATTAAAATCAGATAATATTAAGATTGGCTTCAAAGTTCATCATTTCTCATTAATCCAACATACTTAACAATGATGGAAGTTAGCAGATAATTACACACAATTCAATCAATAGGACCATATGTGTTAACTTTCTAATTAGTCATTAAAATTTGAGCAATTTTTTAAAGAATGTAAACAAATATCAGATTTACATATAGTATACAAATTTAATACAAATTATAATGTGTATTTAGCCTATATAAACATGTTTCTATCATAGTAAAAAAAAAACTTAATAAAAATAAATAAATTAGAAGATATTATCATATAATTTAAAAATACTCTTTATTATTACCTATACTAGGGGCCCAGTGCACAAAGTTGTGCACCTTGAAAGGAACTGTGGGCCGCAAGGCTGCGGTGGGCACAGTGGCGGGTCTTGGCCCATCCTCTGTGCCCCTGCCTGGACCCTCCAGCAGCTGCCCCCGTTCCCTCTCTGCCAGCAGCCCCACTCCCACTGCCACCACTTCCACACACTGGCCCTGCTTGCACCCGCTGATGGCACGGAGCAATTGGGGCTGGCGCCAGCAGCGGGTGCTAGTGGGGCTGGCGTTGTCAGCAGGTGCTATTGGGGCCGGTCCTATCAAGGATCAGGGGAAGGTGGAGAATCCCTGAGGGGTGATCAGGGCCAGCAGCCCCCACTCTCATTCACTGATTGTGCTAAGTGCTCCATGCCAGCGCCAGGCGCCGGCAGGATGCAAACAGAGCAAGCGCCAGCAGCAGGTGCAAGCGCTGGGCAGGACTGTGGCATGCGGAGCAAAGAATTTTCAACAACCACCAGAGGCTCACCCGATGACAGCAACCAGGGCCCCGCCTAGGTCCGGCACCCCTGCTCCCCTATTCCAATATCCCGCCGCAGCTGAGGCCCACCACGTTCCATGCTCTGCTGCCTACTGCCAATGCCAGCCATGTTCTGTGTATGCGCCCTGGTGGTCCATGCACATCATAGTGGCCAGTTGTTTTGTTGTTTTGTCGTTTGGTCTATTTGCATATTAGGGTCTTATACGAAGAGATTATTTTTCCCAATTTTACAAAGTCAACTTCTGTGCACTTCTGTAAACTGTAATTTTTAATTGACATTTTGTGCTCTCTTTTTTACACCTTCCTAAAAAAATATCTAAGAAGCATAGTTATTTGATACCAAAATTGGACATTTTCATGTGTTACAGTTGTTGACTTACATGTACCAAATTAACTTAAGTGAAATCATTTAATAATATGTCAATAGGAAAATAACACTGTGATAAATTCATCAGATGTCTTGACAAAAAATTTTAATATTTTTCACGTTTTAAAACAATGAACATTAACATTATAGCATCATAAATGCATAGCATAAATATAGATCAAGGAATAAAAATAAATAGGGTAAATTTTCAAAAAGTGAAAATATAACCATGTTACCAACAGCAAGATCAATAAATGGTAATTGTTTTTAATAGGTCAATTTCATTTAAATTTAGCTTTTCTTGAGTTGATTTATTCATAAACCAGATCACAATTAATAATTTCTTTAATATGCTAAACCACAGAAAGTTTTTCAAATAAAATTTTAGAAAATATTTTTATTATCAAGCCTTTTACTCTTGCCATCTGTTACCTAAGCAGTGTTCAAGGTGAAAACCTTGTAAATGCTTTAGGAAAATAAGCATCATAAAATAAAATAAAATAAAAACTTGGAGGCAGAAGATTTCTTTACTTTTGAGCTAGGTAAGCTAGACAAGCCAATTAACCTCATTAAATTTTGTTTTCCTTATTTACTGATAATTAAATAGGTCATTTCTTTAGTATATATTTTATAACCTGCTTAATGATTTAAAATAACTCCATTCAATAGAAATATAATGATTGTGTTGTGTTTAATTTTAAGATTGTGGCAGCCACGTTAAAAAATAAATAAAAACAGTTTTTATCTAATATATCTCAAACATTACCATTTCAACATCATTAATATAAAAAGGTGTTTCTAAGATATTTAATATATTTTATACCTAGTACTTGCCATTCAGTATGTATTTCGTACTTACAGTATGACATTTCAATTGTTCAGTAATGACACTTAGCTTATGGCTACTATGATTGACTACACAGGTATATGTTTTACTGAAAGTGCCAAATATTGAGGAGACAGAAGTAAGCTAGGTAGTCAGGGGCGGGACAATGGGGGAAGAAGTAGAACCAGGGAACCCAGCTGGCAGAATTGCTCAGGCAACGCAGCTGGGAAGGGAAGGAAGACATCTCTCTCTCTCTCTCTCTCTCTCTCTCTCTCTCTCTCTGTCTGTCTCTCGTCTGGCACCCTGGGTTCCTGTGGCAGGGGGGGGCCCCCCCAGGGGGTGTGCTCCCTTGCAGCCACCTAGCTTATGGCCACCTGGCCTCCACACATGGACTAATAGACTTAACTAAGTAGCTTAGAGGCTGAACTACTCCTGACCATAACAGGGATACTGGGCTGCTCCTGGAACTCCAGCTGCACCTTTTCCAGGACTGGCTTCTCTCAATAAACTTTGCTCCCACTAACTGTTTTTGTCCGCCAATTCTTTTGTTGATTTTGTGAGACAACGAATTTAGACCCAAACGCCACATTTTGGTTTTAGTATAATTTCCTATTTACAACAATGAAAGGAATCAGGTAGTGTAATCTGGAATAAGACAATGTCACTACAGACAAGCAATTTCAAGTGAAGTAAATTCAAACATACATAAAATGAGTATAGTTTAGGTGTGCATAAACTAAGAAAGATTTCTTTACTGCATATGCAAACTAAAATGTCATGTTCTGTTTCATAGTTTCTACATTGTAAGCAGGGAGAAGTCATGGATTTGCCACTTAAGATTATGCCCAAAACTCAAATAGATTTTCCTAAAGACATCTTTCTAATAAATCTGCCTGTGGATTAGAAAATGTATATACTACCTCTAGCTATATTTTTCTATGGATAATCTTTTTTAAAATATTTAAGTGATTAATATGATATTTGTAAAACAAAGAAGAATATTTGTATAGAGAAGAAACTATAGTCTAGAGGATTTACTTCCTATTCCACAAGTCCTAATAAGATAGTAGTTGTAAAGTTAACTTTTTTTGCCTAGCCCCATGGATTGATGTATATTGTAGTTTTGATAATTTGCCTGACAGCTAGCTTCATTAAACTAAACAATTCAATTGTTTTATGCATGGAGCCTGAGTCGCTAGATACATTATCTCTAAGGGAAAATAATAATAAATTAGATCTTCACCCCCCCCCCTTAAAATAAATGCCAGTAACAAATTCCTTTGAATAAAGAAAGGCACTTCTAAATAGGGGGGAGGAGGAGATCTAATCTGAAGTATTTGAATAAGTCCCTGGAAACTATTAAAATTGATTCATTGAAAGTAAATAATGATACATTGGTAGCTTACAAAAATAAGAGTCACAATGGCTGTGCTAAGAATCAGAACAGACAAATCACAACAAACTCTGAATAAATATTTCTTACATCGGTTTATTTCAAGGCTACTGATTACTCTTTACTTCTTACCCACACGTATGTAGCTACAGAGAAGCCATTCTTTTCAAAAATGAATCCAAAATAAATATTTGGTAAAAGAAACATCATCTGACAATAAACACATCCTTTGAATGTAAGTACATAACATCCTTTCACAGTAAATAAACCACATTTCTTTTCAATTCATATTATTATAAAGGAAACAATACTTAATATATTCATCTCATAGCTTTTCATTTCATTAATAGGGAGTTGTTTGATATTTGTAATGTTTAATTCATTTTCTGGTGCAGAGGTATAGTTCTACTTACCAAGTACCTTGGATCATATAAAAGTGAATGCATGTGTCCATGAATATTAGCTTAGTTGAAGGTCCCTATTATATTGAACAACCATTCAATTGACAAAAGTATTTGAACATAGTATTATCAAAAATATCAACCTACTGAACATAGAAAAACTACTAAGCAGATTCATAGGCTTTAATCTGACTTTCATCTGATAATCAAAATTGGCTCTTTCCAAAACTAGGTCACATTGGATGGCAATAAAATTTTTCTTACGTTTGGAGAATTGTCGGAAGGTAATCAGTAACATACAGGAGTAAGTAAAAGGATCTGCATAGAAAAGTATAAAAATGAAAAGGTGCTAAGGTTATGCTTCTTTAGATTTTTTTGTAAGTAATTTTAAAGAGAAAGTGAGGAGTTTTTAAGTTTGTAGATTTTAAATGACACTGATTTATTTGAAGATAAAGAAATGACAAGTGATTGAAATAAACTAATAGATATATTATATATGAGGTTGAGTTAATGTGAGAGAAGTGGTCGGTGAGCCTTTAAGGCTCTATGGACTACCTGTTTCCAGTCTTCCGTGAGACAAGGAGTTTTGACAGAAGGTAACTGCTATGTCATTAAGTGTGATGCACAGTATCATAGGGCTGATACCAAGAACCAAGTGCCAGCAGAGCCACACTCCCTTTGGGAACTACAAGGGAAGATCTAGCCCTTTCTCCTTTTTGTTTCTTAGTCTTTGGCAGCCAAAACAAATATATTTTATTTTTTTGTCATTTTGGTTAAGTTCTTCCATAGTAATCATTCTTCTTATTTTTTTCAATGTATTTAAAAACACTTTTTTTAAGTCAACTAAGAGTCTGTTTGAAGAACTCTTTGTTTAATTCAGATATATAATAACTATGTATTGATTGCTTGAAATATGCCAGGCTCTCTTTCCTATATATTTTATAAGTTAATACTCACAGTGTTCCATTCAGAGATGTATAATGTCTTTAAATGTAATGGAAGATCAGCTTGAAACTCTCATAGTTCAGTATTATCTCATAATCACCCAGTGGAGATGTCTTAGAGTTGAAATGAAATATAGGTCTAACTGCCACAAACGAGTATATTTCTGATTTTTCCCATCACAGGTAAACTACCACTTCTTTCTTCTCATTTAGTTTAAGACAGCTTAGCTAGCACTGTATTTCAGTTTCCACATATACTTTGGATATGTTTTCTTCTCTTCAGGAACAATTTACTAAAGAGAGAGAACAAATTTATATAGCATTCTTATACCTAATTTAAACAAATGAAAAAGGCCAAATTCATTGTCTAATTCCAGACCTAGGTTATGGAGTTTTCCTATAAGAGGATCATCTAATCTTAATTTTCCAGGATCATCTAATCTTAATTTTCATTTTGTAAAATTATCCTGTTTTAATAATTACAGAAGAAAATCTGGGGTAAAGATCACAATTGAGACATGAATTTTCCCAACATATCACACAGATGGAGGTATATGACAGCATACCTGTCATTTTACCTCCCATAACCAGTTATATTATAATATTTTGTTTTTTTAAAAATACATTTTTATCTGGCCAGTGTCGCTTAGTGGTTGAGTGTTGACCTATGAACCAGAAGGTCACAGTTCAGGGCACAGACTTGGGTTGCAGGCTCATGGGGTGTGCAGAAGGAAGCCCATCAATGATTCTCTCTCCCTCTCTCTTCCTCTCTGAAATCAATAAAAATATATTTAAAAAACAAATTAAAAAACATATTTTATCATCTTTTCCCTAAGCTGTTAAATATTGTCAGGAATTTTTGTTATTATGACTATAATTTACAAATATAATTGTATGCATATAGATATATATGTATATATGTATGTATGTGTATATATATATATATATATATATGCATTCTTTAAGATTTTCCCCTAAGCTTCAAAATTAAATATATACTGCATTAATAATTTTAAAGATTGTATAATATAAATATGCCTTTACTCTTTAATGTAGATAGAAGATAATATTTCTTAAAAATGCAGAATATTGATAAAGTCTTTTCTCAAAGATTTTAATTTGATTCTTTCCCTTAATGAATATATTAGACAAAAGAACTGCTCTTCTTCTGTGTGCTTTCAGTGGCCATGCACATTCTGGCCAACGATCTTTGTTCTCAGGTGTGACTGACAACCACGTATCTTCCCTATGTAACCCCAACTTTACTGTGCATGCATTTATCTTCCCTTTGTTGGATCCTTCACCCCAGTGTTTTGCAGGACATAGGCCGGAGGTTGCCTGGGGAGTGCAAAGTTTCAGTGTCCTGGTGAAGCTGCCCAAATGACATGCCTATAATTTCTGGCCTTCCCTGTGCTC
>NW_006297660.1:2309851-2310458 GCF_000327345.1 Myotis davidii
CTTCTGAGGAAAAGAAATACATGAGGATACATCCTGAAAAGATGGCTATATAAAATGTAAAAAGATAAAAACAAGTGGGAACAATTTTGAATGAAAATACCTTTTGACTTGCAATAAACATGCTAAGAAAAAAAGTTAAGAGCACAAATGACATCTAATATCTGCATCCAAACTTATAGCCCCCTGATTTAGCTATGTTTTATTACATGCATTCTTTTACAAAGTTGATAAGATGTTTTCTTCTTCCCGAAACTCTATTTTCCAGGCAGTTCTAAATTTGAGAGCTTTACCTGAAGATGTATTACTCATCTGTCATTAAAGCGCCGTCACCACGATGATGTATAGTTCCAATACATCATCAGATTGCCATCACCCGCGTGATATATTACTTACACTAAAATAGCTGTCAGGAACAGGTGGTGGAAACTCAGCAACTTTTAATATAGTCTTTTGAAAAAGATTATAAACATTTCATTCCATGAAAAACTTCATGGTGAATGTCCTTTGATTCAAAGCAAAATTTTACCTTTACGTTGTAGAGCAGAATACATTTGCTCTTAAGGTGAGGTTATGCATAATTAACAGCTGAAAATAGTAAAAACAAAAG
>NW_006297660.1:2328959-2330380 GCF_000327345.1 Myotis davidii
TATGCATTCTTTAAGATTTTCCCCTAAGTTTCAAAATTAAATATATAATGCATTAATAATTTTAAAGATTCTATAATATAAATATGCCTTTACTCTTTAATGTAGATAGAAGATAATATTTCTTAAAAATGCAGAATATTGATAAAGTCTTTTCTCAAAGATTTCCATTTGATTCTTTCCCTTAATGAATATACTAGACAAAAGAACTGCTCTTCATATCCATGTAAAGATAGAAAAATATTTTCCCCTAAGCTTCAAAATTAAATATATACTGCATTAATAATTTTAAAGATTGTATAATATAAATATGCCTTTACTCTTTAATGTAGATAGAAGATAATATTTCTTAAAAATGCAGAATATTGATAAAGTCTTTTCTCAAAGATTTCCATTTGATTCTTTCCCTTAATGAATATACTAGACAAAAGAACTGCTCTTCATATCCATGTAAAGATAGAAAAATAAATACTAAAAAACATAAGAAAGTACGTTTTGAACAGTTTATTAAACTTAGAAAAAAACAGAAATAAATTGACAGATAATATTAATGAAGGAGAGAGGGTCTCGCCTCCCCTGGTTGCTCGTGGGAGTGGAATTTTTGTGATAACTCAAGAAAAATAATTTTCTGGGACTCTTACCGGAGAATGAGTGATTTTTATTTGCATGGAATTAAATCCCTAAGTTTCCAAAGTCCCATTTCCCTTAGTCTAGTCATAGGAGAAGTGTAGCTGGGGTTTCTACAGAGCTAGAATCAGAGCCTGTGTCAAGTTCCCTTTCCATGTCGGCACAGTCTGGTACAGCATCAGGCTAGTTCAGTCCATTAGTCCATTGTGTGGGGGGTACGCATGGACATGGGCCATAGGAGTGAATACCAGCGATATCAGAGTCACAAGAGTCACAAGCCAAGCATGCCAAGAGAGGAGAACACAAAGAGAGTGAACTCCTTTGTTTAGGAAATTATGTATTCCCAAATTTCTGTGTGCTTTCAGTGGCCATGCACATTCTGGCCAACGATCTTTGTTCTCAGGTGTGACTGACAACCACGTATCTTCCCTATGTAACCCCAACTTTACTGTGCATGCATTTATCTTCCCTTTGTTGGATCCTTCACCCCAGTGTTTTGCAGGACATAGGCCGGAGGTTGCCTGGGGAGTGCAAAGTTTCAGTGTCCTGGTGAAGCTGCCCAAATGACATGCCTATAATTTCTGGCCTTCCCTGTGCTCCTTTCTATTATTAATAACTAGCTAATTATAATGGCATCAATACCATCTCTATCTGTACAGAGTTAAGGAGCTTTTATTATCAAGAAGCATGTCATTAGTTCTAAACAGTCTAAACTAAAAGCAAATGTCTTCCACTTCTGAGGAAAAAAGAAATACATGAGGATACATCCTGAAAAGATGGCTATATAAAATGTAAAA
>NW_006297660.1:2330745-2333722 GCF_000327345.1 Myotis davidii
TTCCCTATGTAACCCCAACTTTATTGTGCATGCATTTTTTTTTCCCTTGTTGGATCCTTCACCCCAGTGTTTTGCAGGACATAGGCCGGAGGTTGCCTGGGGAGTGCAAAGTTTCAGTGTCCTGGTGAAGCTGCCCAAATGACATGCCTATAATATCTGGCCTTCCCTGTGCTCCTTTCTATTATTAATAACTAGCTAATTATAATGGCATCAATACCATCTCTATCTGTACAGAGTTAAGGAGCTTTTATTATCAAGAAGCATGTCATTAGTTCTAAACAGTCTAAACTAAAAGGAAATGTCTTCCACTTCTGAGGAAAAAAGAAATACATGAGGATACATCCTGAAAAGATGGCTATATAAAATGTAAAAAGATAAAAACAAGTGGGAACAATTTTGAATGAAAATACATTTTGACTTGCAATAAACATGCTAAGAAAAAAAGTTAAGGACAAAAATGACATCTAATATCTGCATCCAAACTTATAGCCCCCTGATTTAGCTATGTTTTATTACATGCATTCTTTTACAAAGTTGATAAGATGTTTTCTTCTTCCCGAAACTCTATTTTCCAGGCAGTTCTAAATTTGAGAGCTTTACCTGAAGATGTATTACTCATCTGTCATTAAAGCGCCGTCACCACAATGATGTATAGTTCCAATACATCATCAGATTGCCATCACCCGCGTGATATATTACTTACACTAAAATAGCTGTCAGGAACAGGTGGTGGAAACTCAGCAACTTTTAATATAGTCTTTTGAAAAAGATTATAAACATTTCATTCCATGAAAAACTTCATGGTGAATGTCCTTTGATTCAAAGCAAAATTTTACCTTTACGTTGTAGAGCAGAATACATTTGCTCTTAAGGTGAGGTTATGCATAATTAACAGCTGAAAATAGTAAAACCAAAAGCCTGTGAGACTATGTATAGAAAAAATCACTAGACCAACACATCTTATTTGGTTTAAAAAGCATTCCCAAATATGAGAATGAGTTATTGTCATTTTGAAGGAATTATGGAGTTATTCTAATAATGAAACCATTTCTCAAAATAGGTTGCAGTTCCTCCCGTTTTTTCATTCATCTGAATGACAGCAATATTCAAGACATTTTACTTGTGGGCATAAATGATCCCTTAATTATAACCTGATAGATTAGTTACTACATTTGTGTTCACTAGATTTTGTTTTGCATTATTTGCAGGTGTTTTCAAGAAGCTAAATCATTTTTGTTATAGTCACGAAATTTTTAACTTCAAGGAAAACATAAACCAGCTCAAGTGAATAGGGTATGTCTGAAATAAGAATATCAGCTCCCAGGGTTCCTACCATTCCTCTGAAGCTACCTACATCCTTTCTCATTTGCAGCCGTTCTATCCCCTTCCTGTTGGTAAATAAGACCAGCTGTCTTTTATTAATCCACTGATTAATTTAATCTATATTTTTATGTACTTTTAAACATAATTCAGGTGATCATTGTTTTTTCTCAGCAGTTTTCTGAATCACAATTTCAGGAGAAGGGCGCTTCACTTGCTTGGGTAAAGTGTTCAGCATCATCACATCAAATTCAGTTGTGCCAGGAGAGGCATTCACTGTTAAACATGTGTGAATGAGAGAATGGGTATCCTCCAAAGAGCCAATGTGTATAATAATAATAATAATAATAATAATAATAAGCTGATTCAAAAATCCAAGAAAACTAAGTAAATGGAGAGACATGCCAAGTTTATAGATTGGAAGACAGTAAGTATAGCTCAGGTCCCTAAGGTTTGAGAGGTATATAATAATAATAATAATAATAAATATATATATATTTATAAATAATAGCATCTTAGAATAACCACAACTCTGCGGACATTTCCAGAAAATATTTTCTAAGTTTATTTTATTTTACATTACATGACTTCATTTAGACAAATAAAAGGCCTCTGAAATTCTCATAAGGACTCAGAAAAATTCTTGGTTACAGTTTTAAAAAGAAAAAAAAAAGTGGTGTATGTCTGGATATTTCCAAAAACCTATAGATTATGCCAGAAAGAACTCTTTGTTCATCCATGCATCCCTAATGTAGTCTCTGCCACAGGGTGAGTATTGAATATACCTCTAATAAATGGAGGAGCAAATGTGGAGCAATGTCTCTTTAAAATTGATATCACTATATGATATAATTAGCATTGCATTTTAAATGTAGGACCTAATATTGGCATAGCAACCATCTTTTTGAAAATTCACTCAACAACTGCTTTAATTGAATAAGGCAATGAGCATCTGAAATTATTTAGCATTTACCATATAAAATGTTTCACTCAAAAGTACACACACACACAGACACACAAACGCACATGTGAAACAATAGTCATGAGATAATGAGATTTGATTTCCAGATTAAGGAGAAAATACTCAATTTCTTCACTTCAAAACTGTAAGCAGTAATTCTCTAGTAAAAAGCTTTAACCAAACTGATGTTTCATTGATTTATGACAAATTCTACCTAAAATAATATTGTGGTAGTTGAAGAAAGGCAAATTGCAGATTGAATAATGTACATTTTAACCCCTACAACAAAGCTAATTATGTCATATCTGGAAAAACTGAAGTCATTAAAGAATTTATACATGAGAGAAGTTAAAAAGTGTTGGTCATACTTATAAACCAGTTATATTTATTGTAGTTGATCACTAGAGATTATATAAAAGGATACCATTAGGAAATGGTTTAAGACACATATTGAAGCTGTTACATAGACCAAAACTTGGTCATAATACTTTGATGCATATTTTTATTTCTTATTTTTATAACTGAACACATATAAAATGCTTTAAAAAAGTGTAACTTCAGTGTGATTTTACTTCTGTTCTTTTTACACATGTCTGTGAAAATGACATGACAAAAAGTGTCTTTAAACTCATTTCACATCTGAATTACATTGATCAAAATATTGGTGTTATGAATTTGTAAAATTATTTTAAAGAA
>NW_006297660.1:2333992-2334460 GCF_000327345.1 Myotis davidii
CAAGCCCCACCTACCAGCCAATCAGGAGTGAGTATGCAAATTAACCCAACTAAGATGGAGGCGGCCACGGAGATGGAAAAAGCAGGAGGCTTGGGTTGCCCCCAGGGTTGGAGGAAGCCAAGTTTCCCCCCTGCCCTGGCCGGCCCTCGGCTCCGCTCAAGGCTACAGTTTCAATTATAGAAGATAAATAAATCCCAGAAAAAAAAGGAGAGGCTGGGAGCTTGAGTCGCCAGTGGGTGTGTCCAGCCTGAAAACAGCCATCAGCCCCTCACCCAGGCTGGCCAGGCACTCCAGCAGGACCCCCCAACCCTGAAGGGGCTGTGGCCAGCCTGCAAACGGCCCTCAGCCCCTCACCCAGGATGGCTAGGCACCCCAGTGGGGACCCCCAACCTGAAGGGGGTGTGACCAGCTGCAGACAGCCATTATCCCCTCACCCAGGCTGGCCAGGCACCCCAGCAGGACCCCCCA
>NW_006297660.1:2353063-2358304 GCF_000327345.1 Myotis davidii
TATTGGCATAAACCATCTTTTTGAAAATTCACTCAACAACTGCTTTAATTGAATAAGGCAATGAGCATCTGAAATTATTTAGCATTTACCATATAAAATGTTTCACTCAAAAGTACACACACACACAGACACACAAACGCACATGTGAAACAATAGTCAATGAGATTTGATTTCCAGATTAAGGAGAAAATACTCAATTTCTTCACTTCAAAACTGTAAGCAGTAATTCTCTAGTAAAAAGCTTTAACCAAACTGATGTTTCATTGATTTATGACAAATTCTACCTAAAATAATATTGTGGTAGTTGAAGAAAGGCAAATTGCAGATTGAATAATGTACATTTTAACCCCTACAACAAAGCTAATTATGTCATATCTGGAAAAACTGAAGTCATTAAAGAATTTATACATGAGAGAAGTTAAAAAGTGTTGGTCATACTTATAAACCAGTTATATTTATTGTAGTTGATCACTAGAGATTATATAAAAGGATACCATTAGGAAATGGTTTAAGACACATATTGAAGCTGTTACATAGACCAAAACTTGGTCATAATACTTTGATGCATATTTTTATTTCTTATTTTTATAACTGAACACATATAAAATGCTTTAAAAAAGTGTAACTTCAGTGTGATTTTACTTCTGTTCTTTTTACACATGTCTGTGAAAATGACATGACAAAAAGTGTCTTTAAACTCATTTCACATCTGAATTACATTGATCAAAATATTGGTGTTATGAATTTGTAAAATTATTTTAAAGAATAATGATACATTTATCAATCAGGAACACTTTAAAAGTGCACAATTAAAGACAGGTTTTAATAAGTCATTTTGTTTAGATTTTCAAAAAGTACTATTGGGTTTACATGTCCTTTTAGAATAAATTGGATTGCTTGCATGCAAGAACATCTATGAGGATCAGGAACAAGTTCACCACCTGGATCAAAGTATTCAAAGTACTTTTGACTAACTTTTTTGAATATTTTAATAAATATTTTCAGACCTCCCGCTTCAGCATAAATGAGAACTGCATGGGAATTCTGTACCACATGTGAAGCTCTGGGGTCAGGAACAGTAATCTATAATGATGAAAGCATAATATATGCTAATTAGACCGGACGTCTTCCCAGAGAACCTTCCAGACGAAGCTGGGACTGCCAGGAAAGCCTGGGTCCCGGGTGCCAGAGGGAAGCCGGTTCCAGCAGCCAGGGGAAGGAAGGCCTACACTTGCACGAATTTTTGTGCATCAGGCCTCTAGTCCTATATAGAAAGTAATGATGTCCTCTAGATCTGGTTCCATGCTGCCTCTTTGACCTTGCCTTCTCCACTCTCCCCTTCTTCCTCTGCTCAGTTGCAATGACTTCTTTGTTATTCTTTGAACAGACAAAACATGCCACTTTAGGGTCATGGCTCTTGCAATTCTTTCTACATTAAATATTCCTGTTCCAATGTCAATTCTCCCACTCCTTCCTCTCTGATCTATTGTCATCTCATCAGCCAGACTCTCCTTATACTCTCCATATGAAATAACAACTCTCCCTCTTTGAGTCTTCTTATCTCCCATACTCTATTTTATAGTCGCCAGTGGGTGTGTCCAGCCTGAAAACAGCCATCAGCCCCTCACCCAGGCTGGCCAGGCACTCCAGCAGGACCCCCCAACCCTGAAGGGGCTGTGGCCAGCCTGCGAACAAACATCAGCCCCTCACCAAGGCTGGCCAGGCACCCCAGCAGGGACCTCCACCCTGAAGGGGGTGTGACCAGCCTGAAAACAGCCCTCAGCCCCTCACCCAGGTTGGCCAGGCACCCCAGCAGGACCCTCACCCTGATCCAGGACACCTTCAGGACTAACCAGCCAACCCCCACCCGTGCACCAGGTCTCTATCCTATATGGTCCCCTGGGGAGCGGGCCTAAGCCAGCAGGTGGTCAACCCCTGAGGTGTCCCAGACTGCAAGAGGGCACAGGCCAGGCCCGAGTGCACATATTTAGGGCCTCTAGTGTATTATAAGAAGCTTTTTTAAAAAAATATATGTTGTTATTGATTTCAGAGAGGAAGGGAGTGAGAGAGAGAGAAACATAAATGATGAGAATCATTGACTGGCTGCCTCCTGCATGCCCTCCACT
Organism: Myotis davidii; assembly: GCF_000327345.1. Taxonomy (NCBI): domain Eukaryota; kingdom Metazoa; phylum Chordata; class Mammalia; order Chiroptera; family Vespertilionidae; genus Myotis; species Myotis davidii. The sequence goes on from NW_006297660.1 coordinate 2,355,190, forward strand.
GAGGATCGTGCCTTCAACCCAGGCATGTGCCCTGGCCAGGAATCAAATTGTGACCTCCTGTTTCATAGGTTGACACTAAACTACTAAGCACTGCTGGCCAGGCTGTTATAAAAAGCTTTTGAAGTGACTGACTGTGATGCTTTCTAGAATTTGGGAATCACTGGTTTAGAGAATGGAGATTCAATAAAAAAACTTTAGTCTGGTCTTACACTTAGTAATGGAAAAAGCAATAACATAAAATATATGTCTATAGAATTATGCCAATGAGACTTAGAAACAAATATAGCAAACGATGCTTAGACAATGCTAAGAAGCCTACGGTCATTGTTTGTAGAATACTTGTACTAAACATTCTGTGAGGAAGAATCCTATATGTATGGGGTGATAGAGAAAATGTATCAAACTCAGAGAAGACTGCTCTCCTAATAAGGATAAGAAAAATGTTAGATACTACTGAAATATTTTAGAAATGTTAATTATCTTACTGACTATATAATAATTTATGCTATGAATGAATATAAAGCTGTTGAAAAGTCTATGATGTTTTTCATGACTTCTATTTGTAGTATGGATAATTTCTAAGTTTACCTATGAAGGAATAACATTCAAGTGACTATTAGTTACACTAATGTAATAGATGTTTACTCTGGTACCAAAACAGAGAAATATTAATATCAACAAATATTCTAATAGCTGGATAAAAGAAAAAACTTTTATAGTTTTGTTTCTGGTTCAAAAATGTAGAACAGAAAGCTAATTTCTTCTATGTGGAAAAAACATTTATCTGTATTTTTATTTTAATTAACCATATATCAATGTAAGTTAGTTTGTATTTATGGTACCTTATAATGTCCATTAAATTGAATGTATTTCCAAATTATTTTGGATTTTACATATTTATTCTTTCTCATAGAATAAAGACATTCATATGAATTAGATACTAATTTGAGAAGAAATGCATTCTAGTTGTATACCAGGACATCTGTAACTCATAAAATGTCCTGCTATACTTCTGATGAGTCATATGTGATAATAGAATGGTGGTTATGTTAATATATTTTTCTAAATATTAAGGTTTGTCCATGGAATTATACTCATTTGTACAATATCTTTTTATACAAAAATCTTTTTACCTACTTAAGAATTTGAAGAAAAAGTGTCTCAGAAAGCGTGCTAATTGTATCAATTGGTCATACCATAGATAACATTAACATGTGTGGTAAATCCTTTCAGCACATTATTTTTTTTTTCTTGTGCCCATTATTTAAAAAGCAAAGAGTCCTATGAGCATGTTTACTCAGCTAGGACTTTGATTCTTTCTTTGGATATATTCATTGGCGAATGGACTACATTATGTCACTGTGAATCCACATTTCACAGGCAGTTCCCCTCAGCATTAACACTTTCTGTTGGTAGTGCATAAATATTCTAGACAAAGCCAAAGTCACCTGAAACATCTCAGATGGGACAAACTCCATTTTCATCATGCTTTTGTAGATTTCTTCCTGTAGACAATGCAATCTGCATAGCTTTAGGGATTGGAGTCCCATGTGATAAGGGGATTTTTGTTTCCTTCATGCAGATCCATTTTCTTAGGTATTTAGTTGTATCACCTGAGCGCATGAAGACTGTTGGAAAGAGGGCTCTGATCATCCCAGTAAGTTTTAGATTATTAAGAAGTGGCCTCATGGAAATGAGGAAGGACAGGAACACTAGGCTGCAGGGCTCTACCTCAGGGTGACTACATCCCAGTTGACATACAAATTCTTCTCATGCTTAACTTATCTCCCCAAAAGTTGATATGCCTTGCTCCTTTTTCTAGCTCTGCCTTCATGACATCTTTCTTACTCTGTCTTTTATTCTCATGTTCAGTCATTTTGAACTAATTTATTTATTCTATATCATGCCTATTACTTGCTCCTGAGTTTCGTGGCCTTGCCACTATTGTTGATGGTATCCTGTTGGTCTCTGTCTGTGCATTTGTGTGGTTTTGTGCCCTCTGATGTTTACATTTCTCTATACATGTCACTTACTCAGACTCCCAGCTGATTTGATTGTCAATGCTTTCAAAACCAATGTGGAGCGTACCTATTGTTCAGAGCCATAAACCAGTATATCTCAAGATACGTCCATGAGAAAATAGATAAGAGTGTATTGGCACGCTTAAAGATTGCCAGAGAAGTACATCTTTAACACAAGGTAGAATTTTCAAGTTGCAATGTAGCATTTTAATAAATAACAAGAAATCAAGGATACTGCACACAAAATAAAATGTAAGAGGTAGAGAAATATTTAGGAGGAAATGGCATTGCTTAAGTATCAACATTTTTTTCTGCCCTTGGATCTTGCATGCTACCAGAATTAGTGTCTCATCCACAAACGGGTATCTCTGTCATGATCAAAAAGAGGCTTTAACATTAGATAAATATATCAGGAAAGGTGGTATTATAGTCATCTTTCCTGGTTTTAGTCATATTCAAACACATAAAAATACACAGACACAGCACTCAGGAATATGTCTTTGGCTTGAGCATTTATTTTAAAAATCCAATAAAAGTGACAATCACAGAAAGGATTGAGCGAAATAGAGCCTAACAATTTTTCATTTTCACCAGGCATGGTAGAATTAACACAAATGTTCTGGCAGTGTTTGTGAGATACTCCGGATGACTTTAGGATTTTAATGAACCATGATTCCCTGCCGCTTCAACCCCTCCTGTAGCAAATCATGATTAGTGTGTATCAAGACACATTTATTTCTACGTCTGCCAGGAGCAGCTAACTGTAGAAATAGGGGAGTGAAAAGAGCATGTGTTTGGGATTGAAATGAGCTGGAGTTGAATTCTTACACTAACAGGCTGCTCAGTCTTTTCTCTCAAGTAAGCCCATGTGGTTGTCCGTTGTCAGATTTGTATCAGCTATTATTCCCAGCACGCTATTCAGAGTCACTTAAAACTAAGGCTTGAAAACATGCTTCCAGCATTTCCTCCGCCTATTCATACCTGAACTTTGCGTACCCCGATGTCTGCGACAAGTGCTCCGGGACTCACTTGAGGTTAATAATGCCTACCTTGCCCACCTGAGAGACCTGTTGAAAGAAACAAATGAGCCGCGC
>NW_006297660.1:2358359-2359653 GCF_000327345.1 Myotis davidii
ATAATAGCGATTCAGACCAAAAGCTTGAGAGAGGATCAGCCCGGCAGACACTAGAGAGACAGAAAATCAGCAATAAAAAGAACAGGCGCAAAAGAATGAATGGTTTTCAATATACTGTGCCCTGAATTTCCCTCCCTTAATAGGAGTAAAAAGTATAGAGTACATCTCTCAGTTATAAAGGAACAAAGTGGAAGGACAAACTCAAAAAAAAAAAATGAAGAAGTCATTCAAGGTAGACAAAAATAAAAAAATAAAAATAAAAGAGCAGCTGTGTATCGATAAGCTTTGTGCTTAATTATTTTCAAAGAACCCTAAAGGATAATCTATCTAGTCATTCATATTTCAGAAAGCAAGGGATCTGGTGTGAAGGTCAGGAGCACAGAGAGGAAACTGACAGAATAATCATGAGAGAAAAGGAACCAGAGTCCCAGAATGCTTTCAATCTGGATTTAAGTCAAAAACTGGATCTACAAAGAATAAGAAAGTAACATTCAATTTAAAACAAGCATTATATATTTATAATTTTCATGCAAAACTTGTCAGAAGGGGATTTATACAGAAGAATAATTGGATTCTGATATAGGATACATGGATTTTGAAATAGGATAATAGTTAAGCTTTGAAAAATACACAAAATTGCTTATTTAGTATATTAAATGTTGCAATTATATATTAATATGACATAATTTTTGCTATATTAGAAAAAAGTAGTTACACTGTCAACATTATAACATATTCCAGCGGAAGTGTTTATAAAGTGATATGCTATGAAAGAAAAAATAATAGATGAAAACATCCTAATTTTAATGTAATCACTGTTAGTATATCAGGTCACAATGGAAATAAAAAATAGACATCCCCACAGGAAAAAAAAAAATAAGTTGATGATGCCGAAACCGGTTTGGCTCAGTGGATAGAGCGTCGGCCTGCGGACTGAAGGGTCCCAGGTTCGATTCCGGTCAAGAGCATGTACCTGGGTTGCGGGCACATCCCCAGTAGGAGATGTGCAGGACGCGGCTGATCGATGTACCTCTCTCATCGATGTTTCTAACTCTCTATCTCTCTCCCTTCCTCTCTGTGAAAAATCAATAAAATATATTTTAAAAAAAAGGGGTTGAATCAGGTAACTAACAACATCAGCTTAGAGTAGACATATTTTGAATTTTCTGCACAGTAAACCATCTTCTAATTACTGGCTTATTTTTTTTTTCAAATTTTATTTTTTATTACAAAGGGTATTACATATGTGTCCATTTTTTTCCCCGCCCTAGACAGTCCCCTACATGAGCTACTT
>NW_006297660.1:2359692-2374617 GCF_000327345.1 Myotis davidii
CATCTACTGATGGGCACTTAGGCTGTTTCCAGATCTTAGCTATGGTGAATTGTGCTGCTATGAACATAGGGGTGCATATATCCTTTCTGATTGGTGTTTCTGGTTTCTTAGGATATATTCCTAGGAGTGGGATCACAGGGTCAAATGGGAGTTCCATTTGTAGCTTTTTTACTGGCTTATTTTAATGTCTGATAATTAGGTTCTTTTTGGAGCTGTGTTGTTTTATGTGTCTTAATGCCCCAGAGATGCTAGCAGTCATAATATGGATTAGTGTGTACTTGTCTAAGGTTTTAGAGAACAGGATTAAAACAAGTTCCAGTTAATCTCATTCCTATGGCTAACATAGTCATTGTTTTTTATTGTTTTTTTTGGGTTTTTTTGAGTTGGAAAGTTGTTGTTGTTTTTAAAGTTGGAAAATTCTGGTCATAACTAGAGGTTAGAAAGAAGTTAACAAAGGAAGATTTTTTTAAAGTCAGAGATTTTAGTTGGTAGTTGACTCTCTCATTTAAGCTATTTTGAATGAATCAATGTTATTTGTGTGGTTTACTTGATCTCTGAGATAACTTTCTATCTCAAGAGTTTTTGGTAATTTGTTTTGTTGTTTGCATTTTTTACTTCAGTATAAAGTTTTTTTTGTTGTCTTTCAAACTTTTATCCCTATTCCCGACATTTGAGAATTTGTTTGATTTTGGGAAAACTGGACTTCACTCACCAAACCTGTATAGAAAACATGATCCATGCCTAAGACAAGCAATTCCTTCCATATCCCCACCAACAGGGACTGGAGTATAGATAAGCTTTTTCAGCTGAGCCATTACCAATAGTGCAAATCATCACTATGAGGCTACGGTGATCCACACGACACTACAATGCCAAAGCAAAATTCTTCCTTCTTCATTTGGAAGTATACTTATACTTTACAAGTATAAAGAAATATACACCTTTTGTACTTATTAAGAGCTATCTTGTGTCTATAAGAGAAGACAGACTTAAAACAAAGTTGAAACAATGCATTGGGAAAAGGGGAGAGAGAGAGAGACCTTAGTGACATTGTAGATTTGATAGACCAAGGGTTACCTTTATCCTGCCATGCATTTTCAGATTTATTCATCATTTAATTGCCTTTATTGTTTAATCCAGTTTGTATGAGGCTTCCTATTACTTTCAATATAACGAATCCTGATAACATATGTAGTCTTTGTTGAATTACACTCCTTTGCAATAAAACAACATTTCTAGGCATTCCATAAGGATTTTACCTAAGTGGATTTTGGTGTCACTTAGATCTGGCAGTCTCAGGCAGGGAGAATTTTCAAAAAGGCAAGGCATAATAGTAACCTGGTCAAGGTAGTACCTCTTTAAAAAGTTAGAGTGATGGCACATACTTAGCTCCATAGTAAGTGTCACAACCTTGAGTATTTCTTTCTTGAAGTGGAATTATCAGTTGTGAACCCTTTATCAAATGCAGGCAACATAGGAAGATGAGCACCTCTCTAAAATTAACCAGATATCTTAAGAAAGCCAGCACTAAAGTAGAGACTCCTAAATTCACTTATTTGGATGGGGAATTAATAGAGCAATCAGAAAAATAATAAAATTAGTATATGTAGTATCTTTGGAAATATAAAAAGAGATGTGCAAACATATAAAAACAACAAAAACACAGAAAGTCCCATAGGCTTTTAGGGGAAGAAAATCTTCAAGAAATGCAAAATGAAAAAAAGAAAAGAAATTAAAGCAGTGATAGATCAGTTAGATTGTCCAAAGAACTAGAAGCACTAAAACTATTGAGGAATTGTATCACATGATTATGGGGGAAATCTGCAGGGTAGGCTGGCAGGCTGAAAACTCAGGCAGGACTTGATGCTATACTCTGGAGACAGAATTCTTGCTCTTAGAGAAACCCCACTTTTGTCCTTAAGGCCTTCAACTGTTTGAGGAGGCTGACCCACTTTGTCCAGGTTAATCTTCTACACTTTAAGTCAACTGACTGTAGATGTTAACCTCTCCAATGTGTATTTTCCAACACCACCAAGCCATTCTCCAATTTTCAGCAATCAATGACCGGATGTCCTATAAATTGAACTCAATTCTGTCACTGCCTTGAGAGAAAGTCAGATCCCACAGGTTAAGAGCTCAGTCCCACAAGGCTGTCCCCACTTCAGATGTCAATCTTCAGTCCAAGTTGTTCACTGTGCTTTTGACTGACTGGCTATAAATAGGAAGTTCCCGGGACCAGCTCCTTGGGTTTGATTCATTTGCTAGACAGCTCATAGAACCTGGGAAGCTAATTTTTTTTAATAGATTACCACTTTATTACAAAGATATTACAGGATATCCATATGTGAAGAGCCAGGTAAAGAGATGCAGAGGATAAGCCCCAGAAGGGTCTGAAAATCACAGGAATCGCTGTCCCTGTAGAATTTGGGGTGACTCACTCTGCCAGCATATAAATGCATTCTGTTTTGCCAGCCTGGAAGCTCCCTGAACCCCTTAGTTAAGGGATTTTTATGGAGGCTTTATTGCATGTCAGGTTGATTAAATCGTTGCTCATTGCTGATTAAGTTCAATCTCGAGCCTCTCTTCTTCTCCTCATAGGTGGCAGAGGGTTAAAAGTTCTAAACCCATATGGTTGATTCCTCTGTCAACCAGCTTCAATCCTAGGAGCTTTCTGAAGGTCACCTTATTAACATAAACTCCTGTGTGCTTATAATGGACTTGTATAACTGACAAAACACCCATTTCACCTTTATAGCTCTCTAGAGATTTTAGAAACTGAGGAAAAGATCAAATATTATAACAAAAGATATTTTGTTGCTCTGTGGCTTAAAAATGTCAAGGGTTTGGGAGCCAGGAGCCAGAAGCCATAGACAAAAATAAAAATATATATTTATTATAAATAATAATATCACAACCACATCTACAAACACCTTGATAGCAACACCTACATTAGCTAGATATGTGTGATTAAATAACTGGGTACTATACAGTCTAGCTAAATTGTCACATAAAAGGATTCATCATACTTGGTAATAAACATAGCAGATTGCATTTGGTTGAAGAGCTAGTGAATTTAAAATAAATGGCTGAAAATTTCACAGAATTTATAAATATATGGCTGTTCTTCTTGAATGTGTTCACATGGTGCCAACAGGAGAGAGAGCAAAGCAAATGATCAATTACTAATCATGATAGTGACAATAAGAACAAATGCTGGAATCTAACTCTGAGTTCAAAGTAGGGCTATTGTAGGTTTTGAGAAGTGGAGTAATAGATTTTGCCTATGTTTCAGCAGCACCATCATACTGTGTTTTGTTGTTATTGTTTAATTTCTTTATTGATTAAGTTATTACATATGTGTCCGTATCCCCACATTACCCCCTATTCCCTCCTCTCATGCCCTCACCCCCCTTTGTCTGTGTCCATTGGTTAGGTCTATATGCTTGCATATAAGTCCTTTGGTTGATCTCTCCCCTTTACCCCGACACTCCCCTACCTTCCCTCTGAGGTTTGACTGCCTGGACTGATCAATACTGTGTTTTGAACAGATAGTAGAGGGTCCCTGAACTGACGGTGGGTAGAGTAGCGGTGGGTGAAGGGAGAAATGGGTGGATTCTCCATAAATTTTGAAGGTGGCAAGATTTCCTGGTGCCGTCACTGTAGCTTATGAAGAAAAGAGAAGAGTTTAAAGTGAATCCAGTTTATTGATTGGAACAAAGGAAGAATGCAGGGAGCAATAGGCTATGAGTGAGGAGGGCGTAATGCCATGACCAGGATTTTCAGTTGGGCTATGTTAAACCTGAACATATCTGTCTCCTCAGGACTAATCCCACTTCACCTTCACAGCCCTCCTTTTTCTCTAGAATTTTCATACCTGTAGAGTCTTTGAATCTACAGGAAACCTTTTCCTATTGCCACATTTTTCAGGCTTTTACCCAATGTCACTTACTCAGTGAGGTCTTCTCTGGCTCAATTATGTTTAATTACACTCAATTTCAAACTTCTACATTCATTATCTTTTTTCTTATTTATTATTATTTCCCTTTGACATTTATCTCTAACAAAATGCTGCCGTTATTTTAAATATATTTTTATTGATTTCAGAGAGGAAGGGAGAGAGAGAGAGAGATAGAAACATCAATGATGAGAGAGAATCATTGATTGGCTGCCTCCTGCATGTCCCTTACTGGGGATTGACCCCACAACCTTTGCCCTTGACCAGAATTGAACCTGGGACCCTTTGGTTCACAGGCTGACGCTATATCCACTGAGCAAAACCGGCTAGGGCTGGTGGAATTTTTTAATGTCTTATGTTTGTGATAGAACTGTAGAGTATATTGATTTAAATTTGCCTGGGGTATAATCCAACCTCCATTACTTAGAAGCTGTGCCTCATTGAACAAGTTACTAAACCTCTGTGTACCTCAGGTCTTATATCCATAAAATTGGGGTAGTATGAGGGCATTGTTGTTAGAGTTCCTTGAGTATTGATTTATGTCAAACCTAACGAGCAAACATGGCTGATAAAAAACATGAAATCAAACATTAAAATTCAAATAAGGAAGCTAGCTTCAAATTTTCAAGAAAAAATCAGTCTAATTAAAAATTCATGTCAAGGATAAGGAAGTGAGGAAGATAAACAAGGTTTTAAAGTCAAATATTAATATTAGTTTGCTTCTCAGCCTTTTAGCAAAAATGAAGTGTTGAAGTCAAACATTAGGCTTGTGCTGAGAACTAGAACATGAGTTTTTTCCTGTAACTCAGGTTGGGGAGCTGGTCCATAGGGGAAAGTAAGCTTATATAAGAGACAGTGTGGCCCAGCCTGCATGGCTCAGGGGTTGAGTGTTGACCTATGAACCAAAAGATCACAGTTCAATTCCTGGTCAGGGCACATGCCCGGGTTGCGGGCTCATCTCAGTGTGGGATATGCAGGAGTCAGCCAACCAGTGATTCTCTCTCATCATTAATGTTTCTATCTCTCTGTCTCCCTCTCCCTTCCTCTCTGAAATCAATAAAAATATATATTTTTTTTAAAAAGGAGACAGTGTGAACAAAAGTTTCTTGAAAAACTACTCTGTGCCAGACCTAGTCTTAGATGCATTTGAAATAAGGTAATTTATTCTCTTCCTTTAATAGTGGGAGCATAGTCATTTACCATTATACAGATGAGGATCCTGTGTATCAAGAAGTCAAATGATAATTTCTAATTCTGAAGAAATTGAGATTAAGTATTTAAAGTAGGCTTGTGCATCAGAATAGGTTCTCTTTATTTTATACAACATTTCATCAAATGAAATCGCCTTGCACAAAGAGCAGTTTTTCAACCTTCTATGTTGAAAAAGCATTTGTTTCATAATATCTTCATCTGGGAAAAACTCGTACAATGTTGCAACTATCCTATATAATAAAGAACTAATATGCTAATTAGACTAAACAGAAAAATTGACCATCCAGACATCCTTCCAGTCTTGCATGAATGTTGTGCAACGGGCCTCAAGTGTGAGCATAAATAAGTAAATTGCTTTGTTCATATGCTCTGCAATAAAAGGTTCAGAAATTAAAAGACCTGCAAAAAAATGTACTTGAAAATATTTAAATACTCCTGCCTTATTTTATTTATCCATCATGGAAACAATACTTTAAACATCATTTCAGAGCTTTATGAAGCACAGAAAAACTAATAATTAATGATAACAAAATACTATAAAATTATTAAATGGTAATAACTTCTGATTTTTGTTTATTTTTGTTTTTTGAGTCATTGTAAGAAACATAAAAAGTACTTGGCATTTAAAATTTAGAAGCCAGGGGCCATACTCTATTGTAAGTGAATAATTGTATTCTAAATGTTGTTGGCGTTAAATTTATTAAGAATTTAATCTCAAAATTGAATGCCATTGGCAATTATCCTGAAGGACAATTTACTTAGGATGTAATCAATTTGGTCATTATCAGGTCACTTGCTATAAATTTTTGAATAATGACAGGATAAAAAATGCTAACCTATTAGCAAAGGTCAGAGACTAATTGATATTAGTCTTTCTGTGAATTCTGTTTGTGAAGTATTCTTACTTTCTCTCAACCAATATGCCCTATAGGGTGAGTGTTATGTGTGCATATCCGAGTGGCTTGCTGAAAAAAATGGTTTATTTTATAGTACCTTCATCAAGGCAGACCTAGGACTCAGCCCACCAGTCTAACAGGCATTGCAGCTTTAACAGCATACTTTGTTTAAACTTTTCTGTTACTATATAGTTTAAATGAGAGGGAATTTTCAGTCTCTCTGCCTACTTAATTATATTTTATCTCTAATCCATTTCTTCTTAAATTTAGTTTGCTATGCTCATATTAATATTTAGAGAAAAGCTTGAATAATTTATATTCTCTTCACTAAGTGTATTTAAGACGATGCATTTTCTTTAACAATGACATTTAAAACATACCCTAGAAATGGGAATGGAGGAATATCTCTGAAAACCCTCTTTTCCATAAAACTAATAAGACCCAATAAAGGATTGTCTAAATCGACTTTTTCAAAAACAATGGGAATTGACCTAAGGCTTGCAATCATTTAGGGAGTGTTTATTCAAGAAAAGCTGAATCTAGGAATAAAAGAGCAAGTTTTGTAGTGTTTTAACTTGCCCTGGCCTATCTCCCCCATCTCATTTCCATGGCAACGTTAAAACCAAGGGCCCATGATGGTGTGAAATCCAGAAGCCAAGCTGCCTCTGGAGGGACCAGACCATGGTAGGATATCTTCTAAATCCCTAATCCCAAGTAACTGTATTTGATCTGTCTAGAATCCCTTGGAAAATAAAGACAGGCAAGACTTGTCTTTAGTTGATCTGAATCAGAGCTCATCCAATTCAAATATCATTTTTCCTTGGAGGCATTTGTCAAAAACAATCAATTACTTAACACCACAACTTCCTGAGGCAACATTACAGATGTGTCAAACAAGAAGCTGACCAAGAATTAAAATGAAAACCTTTGGAATGTTCTGTCCTGAAAGGGCTTGAAAAATCTCTAATAAATTCCTGTGTTTGAAAAACTTTAAAAGTTTAATAAATTCCTGGACAGGTCACACAGAAGCATAAGGTTGCGCTCAGGCCTGTATGCAGAGGAAGACCTGAACTGAGAAGACCCTACCAGGGGTGGGCAAACTGTTTGACTCGAGGGCCACAATGGGTTCTTAAACTGGCCCGGAGGGCCGGAACAAAAGCATGGATGGAGTGTTTGTGTGAACTAATATAAATTCAAAGTAAACAACATTACATAAAAGGGTAAGGTCTTTTTTTTTTTTTTTTTTTTTTTTATTTTTATTCATTTCAAACTGCCGGATCCGGCCCTTGGGCCATAGTTTGCCCATGGCTGAAGCTCTTAACTCTGGATGACCTTAAGGCTCTGCATCAGCAGAAGTAAAGACTGAGCCAACACTGCAGAATGGCTGGGCCTTGAAGGCGTCCTCAACATGTACACAGAGCTCTTGGCAAAGGCAAGAAGGTGTTGGTTCCAGAAATTTGAGGAGATATCTTTCAGTCATTAGCTGACTGCTAAGGAAAATATTAAGAGACTTCAGCTGCCACATATTACAGAACCCATTAATGAATTCGATCACCAAAGTCACTATTATGAACAATAACAGCAACAAATACAAACGTTGTAACAACAAGCACATTGAAACAGGGTGATTCTGAATTCTAGAGTTATCGCATTACATCATTTAAAATATGCATTTTTTCAACAAAACATTACAAAACATGAAAAGAAACAAGAAATCATGGTCCATACATAGGGATAAAAAGAATCAATAGCAACTTTTTCTAAGAAAGCCCAACATTGGATTGGACATTTTAATCAACCATTATAAATATGTTCAAATAGCTAAAAGGACTGATTTTTTAAATATATTTTATTGATTTTTTACACAAAGAAACAAGAAATCATGGTCCATACACAGGGATAAAAAGAATCAATAGAAACTTTTTCTAAGAAAGCCCAACATTGGATTTCCTGGACAAAGACATTTTAATCAGCCATTATAAATATGTTCAAATAGCTAAAAGAACTCATTTTTTAAATATATTTTATTGATTTTTTACAGAGGAAGGGAGAGAGAGAGTTAGAAACGCCGATGAGAGAGAAACATCGATCAGCTGCCTCCTGCACATCTCCTACTGGGGATGTGCCCGCAACCCAGGTACATGCCCTTGACCGGAATTGAGCCTGGGACCTTTCAGTCCGCAGGCCGACGCTCTATCCATTGAGCCAAACCGGTTTCGGCTAAAAGAACTCATGTTTAAAGAACTAAAGAAAAGTTGGAGAATGATGTCTCACCAAATATATAATATCATTAAAGACACAGAAATTAGTCAAAGGAAAAACAATAGAATTATGGAATTAAAAAGTACAATAACTGAAATTTTTTAAAAAAGAAACAATACTTGAAGGATATAACAGCAGTTAAGCTAGTAGAAGAAAGAGTTACCAAATCTAGAGATAGGTCAGTTGATATTGCCCATTCTGAGGAATAGAAAAACCGAGAGTGAAGAAAAATGTCAAAACGGTCTATAAGCATAGTCATTAAAAACATGAATTCTGAAGGTATGAATACACAGGTTTGACTTTCAGCTCCACTGATAATTAGCAATGTGACCTTGGCCAAATGGCTTCTCTGTAGAGCAGTTTTTTCTTCTTTTTACAGATCTCATAGATATGTCACCCACCTCAGTGCATAGAATAATTAAATTTTTAATAGCTGTAAAGTAGCACTTACAAACATCCTAAGTTCTCTATATGATTATCATACTGTTGTTTTTTTTATGTTTGCCATATGCACATTATAACATATGGCAAACTAACATTTCATTTACTTTCTCAAGTTTTTATGTTGAGAATAAATCTGAGTCTCTTTTTAATATTGGCTTTAGCTTACACCCAATAATTTTATTTACTGATATTAGAGAGGACTTTTTCTCTCTCAATAGAGATGCAAACCTGTTGATGATATTAATTTATTTTTTGTTCTAATATTTTTCTTCATTTGTTTATAAATTACACATTAGTTGGGATTGCTTCAGGAAATAGGTACTATCCACTGAACTTAATATCTATCACGTAAATATTTTTGTGTAGTATAAATACACCCAGATGTTTATTTTTACTTTTGATAGGTTAATGAATTCAAGTTGCCTAATTAGCAAAAGACTTTTTAATCCACCTTCAGCTACACCCCATCTGCCACAAGTTAAGCAAGCAGTTTCCATGCAAGTCAATCTTGTCATGACCTCAAGGGGAGAAATTTTTATTCATACGTTGAGACTTACAGTTCATCCAATCTTTTGAAGTAAAAATCCCTATAAAGAAAAATTCTTATTTGAATGACTCTAAAAAAGAAATAAGCTTTTTCATTAAACTGACAGAAACAGTTTAATATTCATTTCTCAAATACAATAAATAAAAGCTAGTTTAACTTATCTTGATCAATAATATGTGAACTTTTATATTTCATATTGAATGCCTACTTAAAATGATTAAGGGATTGTCTCTTAGAAGGTAGTTAAGAAGAGTATTAGAAGATGATACATTTCAAACACTAAAATTTTATTTCTGTATACCATAAAAGCAAAATGACTTGCAAAGTGACCTCTTTGGTACTTCTTTAGGATTCAATATTTTTAATCTATAGTAATTTGAGATATATTTAAAAAGGAGCATTTTATATGGGCCAGTATATTTATTTTTATTTTGTTCTATGTGGTTTACTCTTTTTTATATTTATGTTTTTCCAGGTTAGTTTAGACTTATAGATTAACTTTATCACTGCTTTTAAAAGAAAGTCATTTAGACTTTCAGCATGTGTTTTTATAACAGATAATAGTGTAAAAAACAACACTGAAAATGAATAGAATTTTAACTTTCTCTTATTATCATATTATAGAGAAGTCTATTCCTCAGATCAGACCTTAAGGAAAAGATCAAAATATGGTAAATTTATATACCATGTTTACCATCCTTCTTCATTGCTCATGAATTATCGTAAGGCCTCAAATAGTAAGTATATGAGATCTCATGCTTTCTCACTTAAATGATTTTCCAACTGCCTAAAGGCCTTATACTCAAAGTTCCTATTTCATCAAAACTTAGCTATTCCCCTGACAGTGTTTCTAAAACAAGAATATTATGTTGGTCTATTTTAAAGAAAAATAATTCTCACTGGCTTAAATGATTTTCATATCAATTATATTGAATACATGTAAATTTACACTAAGTATAAACTATTTATTCTAATAGATTCTACAAAATAAAACAGAAACTGCAAACCAATATGATTCCAATTAAAATTAATTTCATGTGCAGAAAAAATTCTGAAAAATTTTAAAATTAATTGCATCTCTTAATATCGATACAATATTAACATATATAGAAAGATTCATTAAGTTTGGCATATCTATAGAAATTATGTCAGACAATTACATGTTTCCAAAAATTTAAGTCATATTTATCATAATTTCTTTAATAACACTACACTGGGTTTGTTTTTGTTTTCCATTAACTCAAGCAATGTCCTACTACTTAGCACAACTCAACTGTAAATAAGAAAAATAACTCCACACTGTTTACAAGATTATGTGAGGAATGATAGGAAATTGCAACATAGATTATCTAGAATACTTACTTTGATTTTAGATTGTATTGAAATAAAAATAAAAGATAAAAAAGTTCACACAATTAATAGATAATAGGCTTAGTTTGAGACACACTGACCTACCCCATACATCAATGAAACTTCTGTGTGGATTTGAGACCTGTCATTTCTTCATTGCCTTAGAGTATATAAGTTACTGAATATTTTAAGCTTCTTGTCTTTCCTTTGCAAAATGTGTGGAAAATGTATATATTTCTTCTGATAGAGATTACATAATACCTCTGAGAGACTAAAAAGACAGTGCAAACCCGAAAGGCTAAAATCCTAGAGAAAATGGAACACACACACACACAAACACACACACACACACACACACACACACACACCAGGGATCATTTATAGTGGGTTTGTGTAAATTGTCCCTGGCACAACATGTATCATCTCCAACACAAAACAAACATTTGACAAATTTTAAGCACTATTATTGTTATTACCCCATAAAAGTGAATAACTATTTTTGTTGATTAGATAAGTATTCCTCCAGCAATATTAACTTGCAAAGTTTTGTCCCTTCCAAAGAGCATAATACCACAACAGACTTAAAATATAAGACTCCTTAGGAAGGGTAATTGCGGACCTTCAAATGATCCAGTGAGGAGATATTTTATTTAGGGATGTATTTAGTGCCATTTACGTCACACTGAAGTATTGTGTTTATTCTACACAGAGCTGGTTCGCTGACTAAATATTTGCATTTGTGTGTGGGTATTTTGGGTTCTTTTTTAATGATGTAATTTTTATACCAATGAATGTTTAATTTGCACTGTGGCAGTAGGAGGTTATAGTAAAGATGAAATTCTTCCATTATTCTTGGCATTTTAAACTGGTCACTAATTATCCAAATGAATTTACATTTTGTTGTGCATCAAAAAGTGCTTTCTTTGCAGGACTATTCCCATTTCAATTCTACGTGTCTGGTTTCAGATGCTCATGGTTTATAATACCATCAAATGCTTGTATTTACAAATAATGGTGCTCAATTTTACTGAGAATTATATTTTAATGTTGCACATCTCAATCTAATCTGATTTACAGTAAAGTGCTCTGAAATTTGCATCTAATTGAGCATCTCTATAGAGATTCAAATATAACTCAGTTGAAACATATAAACTGATAACTTTTTAATCCTAGCACTTACATGTAAGGTGTCCCAAAAATGTATTACAATTTTAACAGGTGATCGATCAGTCTTAAAAATAAAATATATTTTAATAAATGCTGCCTTTACAATTTTTCAAATTATGTGTATACATTTTGGGGACACACTCTATTTAAAATGAGGTAAAAGAAGTTTGTATGTTAATCTTATACTTCAAAGTAAATTACACTCATATTGCAGCTATCAAACAATTAAAAATCTCCCCAGCCAGTTTGGGTCAGTGGTTGATAGTCAGCCCATGAACTAAGAGGTCACTGGTTCAATTCCCAGTCAGGGCATATGTCCAGGTTGTGGGCTCAATCCAGCAGGAGGCAGACTATCGATGTTTCTCTCTTTCATTTCATCCATGTCTCTCTCTCTCTCTCTCTATCCCTCTCCCTTCCTCTTTCTCTAAAAAATGAATAAGTGAATAAATAATAAAATAAAATAAAAAATCTATGAGAGTCAGTGTAAATGATTTGACCCTAAATCTGGAGAAAATTCAGAAAATAGACTGGGGCTAGAAATATGTATGCTTAAAAAATCTAAGAAAAATATAACATACAGAAAATTTCAACAGAGAACTAGAAAATACAAATAAACCACTTAATGAGAATTTCAGAAATAAAAGAAAAACTCACTAATAAAATTAAAACTTCAAATATGAGTTTAAGTACACTAAACAGATAATTAATGAATAAAAATATTTATTATAAGAAAATACCTATACTGAATCATTGAGAGACAGAAATTTGGAAATTGGAGAAAAGTGTGTATAATAAAAAATAAACCTTGAAGTAGTCTCTTTTTATGAAATTAGCAATATAGTTCTGCTAAAGTTGTTCCACTCCTACAGTGAAGTTGTATTGTAATGCAAATTTTCCATAAAACAAGGGTCAGGAAAATGCACACTAAAACACAGTCATGTAGTTTTGTGGTGATTTACATTGTCTTGCCAACCCCTTCTCTTACACCCACTCACACAAATATGCACACACGCTAATACAACTGAGCAGAATATACTCATCTATTAGATACCTGAATCTGAGGAGTTCCATTGTTATGAGTCTGCCCCTTATCTTACCACTTTAATAAGCAGATAATTAGATATCCATTTCAAATCCTACAGAATTGTTGTGTAATTCTCCTGGTCCATTATTTCCATATTTGGCCATAGTCATTTGAAATAAAATATGATATAATTTAAAATTTATTTTCTTATAATCCTTTATTCAAAACATTTTATATCCATTTAAGCTACAGCTATAGGCATTTAGTTACCCATTTTATTTTTGAAAACATTGAAATGAACACTAAATTTCTTTGCTGAAATATGAATTCTAGACTCAGTTAATCTGTCTATGCCCTTCAACAAGTTTCTTAATAAATCTGGGCCTAAATTTCTTCAGCTTCTTCCAGCTTTAAAATTTTATCACCATCAGGCCAATCATGTGCTACTTTCTGTTTTTTCAGCAAATTGTTTGGTACTGTGTTTTATATTTACTTATAATTCAGATGTTTACTGTGATGAAATTGAACACTTAATGCTTCAATTCAACTTTGAAAGATATAAATTATAAAAGGAAGTGAGCCACTTAATAAAAAAATAAAGAAGTAAAACAAATTATCCTTTCAATGACTGTTTATTTCCATCACATATAATTAGTTACATGAGTGATAGCATAATATGCACATAGAGCATTAACTATGGATAAACTAAGTTTACCAAAATCAGAATTTCATTTTGTAATCTGAGAACTGCTACTGAGCTGAGCAGAAAATGTTGCCTGGAGACGAATTACAGCATTCAAAGCTTGATATTGTCTAAAATGAAAGAACATTATCTACCAAGCTTATTATTGCCGTGATGGCTTCCTGCTTTCTGAATCAAATTAGGATTATAGCTGGAACTGAACATAATAAAAAAGAAACCTTTATGCTTCCATAAAATAACTACTGATGTATACCCAATAGTAATAAAAAATGAAAAAAAAATCTAGTAAAATTTGTAAAATATAAACTATCAATCAACAAAAAGCCAATTATGCCTGAAAGTTCCTACCTCTGAAAATGTGAGAAGAGAAAATCACTCAACTGTCCAGCACTGTGACTTTAGAGATAAAGTTTTTAATGAGACTATTATTTTAAATATATATATTTTCATTGATTTCAAAGAGGAAGAGAGAGATAGCAACATCAGTGATGAGAGAGAATCACTGATTGAATGCCCCACACTGGGCATGTGACCTGACCAGGAATCAAATTGTGACCTTCTGGTTCATAGGTCAATGCTCAACCACTGAGCCACACCTGCCGAGCTATTTTTAATCACTACATTGTACAAAATTTTAGATTAGTTTTTAATCTGAGATCAACATTTATTTTGATGTGATCCCAAGTCAAAACATTCGCTTCAAAAGAAAAAAAACTAGAAAATATTTACCAAAGGTTTATTACTTACTAATATTCTGGTAATAGCACAGTTTTTGATGAAATTTAAGACAGGGAGGGAAGAGAAAAATGAACCACAGGAGTGATAAGAATATTATAACAATTTCAGGAGCATTATAAATGCATATCACTTTTTAATTTTCTATTCCTGTTTTTGTTTTTAATGTTAAGTTGCATATTCTCTCTGTGTGCTGGTTTAACAGAAGTTAAGAATATTTCCTAAGCATTTTATGTCACAATGGTGATAGTATCTCTAAAAATAAAATTAAAAAAGAAATAGTGGCTGAAACCAGTTTGGCTCAGTGGATGGAGCGTCAGCCTGCGGACTGAGGGGTCCCAGGTTCGATTCCGGCCAAGGGCTTGTGCCTGGGTTGCGGGCTCATCTCCGGTGGGAGATGTGCAGGAGGCAGCTGATGGATGTTTCTCTCTCATTGATGTTTCTGACTCTCTGTCTCTCTCCCTTCCTCTTTGTAAAAAATCAATAAAATATATTTTTTAAAAAATATGCCCTTAAGACAAGTGTCAAAGATTTTAAATATGGTGGATTTTTTCATTATTGTTGTTTTCATAAGGGCTGTTTGGCTAAGCTGATCATGCCACCGATCTGGAAGGGACACTCCTCTGTGTG
>NW_006297660.1:2387596-2388297 GCF_000327345.1 Myotis davidii
AGACGAATTACAGCATTCAAAGCTTGATATTGTCTAAAATGAAAGAACATTATCTACCAAGCTTATTATTGCCGTGATGGCTTCCTGCTTTCTGAATCAAATTAGGATTATAGCTGGAACTGAACATAATAAAAAAGAAACCTTTATGCTTCCATAAAATAACTACTGATGTATACCCAATAGTAATAAAAAATGAAAAAAAATCTAGTAAAATTTGTAAAATATAAACTATCAATCAACAAAAAGCCAATTATGCCTGAAAGTTCCTACCTCTGAAAATGTGAGAAGAGAAAATCACTCAACTGTCCAGCACTGTGACTTTAGAGATAAAGTTTTTAATGAGACTATTATTTTAAATATATATATTTTCATTGATTTCAAAGAGGAAGAGAGAGATAGCAACATCAGTGATGAGAGAGAATCACTGATTGAATGCCCCACACTGGGCATGTGACCTGACCAGGAATCAAATTGTGACCTTCTGGTTCATAGGTCAATGCTCAACCACTGAGCCACACCTGCCGAGCTATTTTTAATCACTACATTGTACAAAATTTTAGATTAGTTTTTAATCTGAGATCAACATTTATTTTGATGTGATCCCAAGTCAAAACATTCGCTTCAAAAGAAAAAAAACTAGAAAATATTTACCAAAGGTTTATTACTTACTAATATTCTGGTAATAGCACAGTTTTTGATGC
>NW_006297660.1:2388446-2391548 GCF_000327345.1 Myotis davidii
GCTTTCCACACTTTTTCAAAAATCTACTGAAGGATGTGATATACCAAAACAAGAGAATGAATCAAAGAAGACACAGAAAATATAGAAAACAACCACTCCAGCCCTAACCGGTTTGGCTTAGTGGATGGAGCGTCAGCCTGCGGACTGAGGGGTCCCAGGTTCGATTCCGGCCAAGGGCTTGTGCCTGGGTTGCGGGCTCATCTCCGGTGGGAGATGTGCAGGAGGCAGCTGATGGATGTTTCTCTCTCATTGATGTTTCTGACTCTCTGTCTCTCTCCCTTCCTCTCTGTAAAAAAATCAATGGAATATATTTAAAAAAAAAAAGAAATAGTGAAGAATTTGAAATATGAAACTATGTATAAAAACAGATGACTAAAACTCCTGACCTATCATGACTTTATTTTATACATAATAACCTATATATAAATATTGTACACAACATTTCAGAGATAGCATGATAAGACTTAAAATGTTCTTGAGGAAAATCCAAATGAGTTTTATGATTCTGTGACACATATGCATTTACTATTTCAACAAAGTTGAATCAACACTTAATGTGTAAACTAACTTGTGAAAGACTGAGTGGGAGCTTAAATTGTCTAAAAGGGATAATAAGTTGATTATCTGGGGAATATAACTAATTTATTAATGATTTTAAATGGCATATTCCAGTTGAAATAGCGTAGTTACTTTTTTTTAATATATATTTTATTGATTTTTTACAGAGAGGAAGGGAGAGAGATAGAGTTAGAAACATCGATGAGAGAGAAACATCGATCAGCTGCCTCCTGCACATCTCCTACTGGGGATGTGCCCACAACCAAGGTACATGCCCTTGACTGGAATCGAACCTGGGACCTTTCAATCCGCAGGTCGACGCTCTATCCATTGAGCCAAACCGGTTTCGGCAGCGTAGTTACTTTTAAGAACACAGATGCCACCTAATAATATTGGAGGAAATGGGATAGTATCTAGGATTCTTTCCTCGTCTATCCTACATAATAAAAGGCTAATATGCAAATTGTCCCCTGGACAGGGAGTTTGACCAGTGGGTGGTGCTAGATGACCAACTGTCTGTGGCCCCTCCCCCCAGCCAGCCCCGCCCACAACGGCCCCAATCAGGGCAGGCTGGCAGGCCAACCTCCCACCTTCTCCTCCTCCTGACAGGCCCAGCCTGATCTGACCCAACTAGGGCCGGGTTGGCCGGACTCCACCCCGTCCTCTAGTTATTCATAAAAATATCTATGGGTCTGATGTGATTGTAGCAGATAATCATGATGCAATATCCTGTACCTTTCATTGCTCCTCTCCATTCCCCTACAGGTTTGCTATGCATACTGTGGAAGGTAGACAGACCAGGTTCACACTGTACTTCTCTTCTGTGTATTTTTGTGGCAAAAGAGTAGCTGGCAGTGAGCAGATACAACTTGGAAGTCTTGGGGAAGTGATGCTCTAGGGCCAACTCTCAGCCAGCAAGTGACAAGAGGCAGGCAATGGATAAACCTCCCAGTTTCCTCATCTTAAAATGAGGATATTTTGAATTGTATCCCATATTTCTCAGAATGTCCCTAACAGGATTGTGACCAAGTTATTCACAAGAGCAGCCCATTCATTGGCACATTTATTGTTTTAGGGCCCTCTCTTTCTCCCAACCCCCACCCCTCACTTGTTCCCCTAAGATCACCTCTTAACAATCTACCTACACGTTTCACACACATCTCTGTTTTATGATCAATCTGCTTCTGAGAGAACATACACCAAGGGTTTATAAAACAGAGAAGTTAGTTGATTTTGAGGGTTTTTCCTCAATGCAGTTAAAACTGAGAAAAAAAATGGAAAGGCACATTATGTAACAAAATAATATCTACTCTAGAAGTCTGAAGAAATATTTTCTAAATTTTTAATTTTTTTTCACTAACATGGTATGCAATTTTTCAAGCCATTTAATGGTTTTCAGAATATATTCCTTAAAATTAATAAAAAGTTCAGAAGTGAGGATAGTAGGGATAGATGACCTCTAAAATTGCCTCAAGTAAAAAGAATTATACAATAAATACCATTTTATCTGATGCCCTTAGGGCACATGGTAAATAAATTAATTGGAAGTTTGGTTAAAAAAATGACATAAAAATGTCACATTCACAACTTATACACATTATTTTAATGACATGCATGTACATTAACTTAAAAATCTTGAGTGTTGCAAAGAAAGTTTGAGTGTGGGTGGGTTTATTTATTTTTTTCATAAACCATGCCCACAATAATGTCTTTTGGGGTTAAAGTGGAAATACAATTTAAAGACACTGTTGATAAAGGCGCTAACTATTACCATATTGGCAATCATATTACAATATACAGTGTATGAAATAAACATGTATACTTTAAAAATATAAAGACATTTTGAAGCAATTTATCTATGGAATCCTTTATGATGTTAATATGTATTTTCTTTAATATTGATCAAGTACTTCCTGAATAACTAATTGAAAGGTAATTTTGAGGCTATTTGCCTTTATTCGTCCTTTTAAAATACTTTCAAAAGGATTAAATTTACTTTTCTATATTACATTAATTTACATAGTCTGCTAATATAGTTAATCAAATTATGCTAAATTAAACTAAATGAGAAATACAAGTAGAAAAACACATGGATGCCTCACATTATGGACTCTTGATGGGTAATCTGTGGGTGGGTGAGTGGCTTAATTTCAATATACTATATTCTTTAGTCTGAATAATTTAATTCAATAAATCAGTTACGTGAGGGATTAATAAAGTTTCTGCTCTCTTAAGCCTCCAAAACTTCAAGTGAGTTCCAAAGCAAATTGCAGAAGGTTAACATGGTTTACAATCTTATAATCTAGAGAGTTTATGAAGCATCCACATGAGGGACCTCACTTGAATTTATGCTGGTAAACAGCCAAATGTCCAGTCATCATTTAACCTTAAATGACATTATTAAGAATTGTTTTGAAACCCAATGATAGGGCACCTGCTCTAGAGAACATCTAACAACCCAAGATTGTAAACCTAACGTTAGTGACCATCAGAACCTAGGGATGTAGTCGATCAAGACTACACTGAATGAACAGGGCTCAGGGC
>NW_006297660.1:2391916-2400430 GCF_000327345.1 Myotis davidii
CAAGGGAGTAGAGAAGTACAACCCTACCACCAGCTTCTCAGGTGTAGAATCCAAGGAGGATTTTGATGACTACCACTAAGAATGAGCGATTCTGCCTCAGCCAGGGCCAGGCCTAAGGCGAGGTGACAAAGGCATTTGACTCAAGTGCAAAACTTTGTGAGGCACCAAAAACTCAGTAATAAAAGTAAACGATTCTTTGTTCAATATTTCACGGGCAGCTCAAAACTACTGCAAAAATTCATGTTGGACAAACATCTAATTTTTAAGTAAAGATCAGTATACAGTTTCATGTAGAGCCATGTTGGAACCTGAGATGAAAGGAGAGATCAAAAATAGTCATACAGGGTTTTTTTATTTAAAATATTGATACTTTGTTCATCTTGGGAAGTTTTGTGTTAATCTGAATATTTAAAACAATAAATTAAAATATTTTAATCTTCATTACTAGGATTTGTGATGCCACCTTAAATGTCAGTCCTCACTCTAGACTAGCCCTGCACGTAGTAGTATCACCCAGTGGTCAGCAAACTCATTAGTCAACAGAGCCAAATATCAACAGTACAATGATTGAAATTTCTTTTGAGAGTCAAATTTTTTAAACCTAAACTATATAGGTAGGTACATTGTTATTAACTCAATTAGGGTACTCCTAAGGCTTAGGAAGAGCCACACCCAAGGGGCCAAAGAGCCGCAGGTGGCTCGCAAGCCGCAGTTTGCCGACCACAGAATAGCAGACACAGTAGTTCCCCTTATCTTACTATGGCTTTTCTGGGATTTAATTACCCACAGTCAACTGCAGCACAAAAGTATTTAATGAAAAATTCCAGAAATAAATAATTCATACATTTTCAAGTTCAAGCCGTTCTGAGTAGTTTGATGAAGTCTCTCACCATTCCTCTGTCCTGCTGGGCAATGTGAAGCATCCCTTTGTCCCGCATATCCAGGCTGTATGTGCTCCCTGCCGGTTAGTCACTTAGTAGCTGTTTTGGTTATCAGATCAACTCTCAGAATTGCAGTGCTTTTTGTTTAAGTAACCCTCAATTTACTTAATTATAGCTCCAAAGAGCAAGAGTAGTGATGCTGGCAATTCAGACATACCAAAGAGAAGCTGTAAAGTGCTTCTTTTAAGTGAAGAAGTGAGTACGATACAAAAAGATATTTTTAGAGAGGATTTATGCATAACATGTTGGAGAGAATTAAAGTTGCTATGAACACTGGGAATCTTGTATACTTGGATTATAAGCAGTATTGAGAACTCAAACAGGTAGATTTTTGTTGTCTTTGTTCTTATTAGTGGTGGTGGTGATTTGTTGGGCTTTTTGTATGTTTGGCTTTTTACTTAGTTGTATTTATTATTTTTGCTTTCCCATATCTTCTCAGTTTGTTTGTTTTTTACTTATCTTTATTGTTAAAAGTATTACAGATGTCCCGTCACCCTTCCCCACTGGTATCCTCTACCCCACACCTACTCCCTCCCCAGTCCTTCACTGCACTATTATCTGTGTTCATGGGTTATGCAAATATACATATAAATTATTTGGTTAATCTCTTCCCCACCCATTCCCCCTGAGATTCATTGGTTTTTTTGCATGCTTCCATGTCTCTAGATCTATTTCAGTTTTTGTTTTTGTAAATTCTTTAGCAAATCTTGTTCCGCATAAATTCTGGCTTGTATGAAATCTACCTGTGTGTGTGTGTGTGTGTGTGTGTTTATGAAATATCAGTATAATAGGACCCTGATATAGCAACACTCATCCAGTGTAAATTTTACAGTTGCTGGGCTCGTAAACATACAAATAGGTCCTATAAACAAAAATCTTTGTATATCAGTCCACTGTGTACTAGTTATAGGTTTGTGCACACCACTGGGCTGGGAGCACCTCAAAATGAGAGACTGGGTTATAAATCATAAATAAATATTTTCTTACTTCTAATGACATATATAATTCATTATCTGAGTGATTACATTGATTAACACTATTTTTATAAGGACAGGGACATACATATTTATAGGTAATCCATTCAGCTATCTATTCAAACATGACACATAAACACAGAAAAGGGCAGCACCAATAATTATAGCTACATATTTGACAAATATGTGTGCTCTTTTTCTCTTAACCTAGACATGAGGGATTACACTATGAAGGCTATCCTGAATTTATGATTATGTTTACCTGCATTTCTTATGATATAGAAGCTTCTACTGGATCACTGGATTTGGAAGGGTTAGGGTAAATAATAAATGCCATATATTTTAGGATATGCAATTCCCAACAAGATTTGGATTTTATAAGAGACTTGAAAAAATCACTACTATTATCATCTTGTAGCGTTTTTGATCTTGTGCCTCTGCGTTCCCTGGTTTAACATTTTTGAAGGGTCAACATGGCAAAAATTTGGATACTTAACTAATAGCTGCCAATAAACGAACTGAATGGAAAAACCATTATTCTTCCCTGCTTAATGTGTGAAATCTATTCACACAAATTTTCCCCGACCTTGAATACTTCTCTAACATGTAACATGCTAACATTAAAAGAAAATGCATTCTGATTGCATTTAGCCATATTAAGAGAAAAAAATTAAAAGATTCTGAGAAAAATAAAAGTTAAAAATATTAAATTTAGGTAGAATAAAAATTTAGGCAACTAAGTTGTGTAAAAAAAGTATATATAACAAATAGAAGTTATAAACAAAATAAATCCCTTCCAAAAGGATGATTTACAATAAAAGCAAAAATGGATATCATATATGATCTTTAGAGCAGTATCCAGGGCAAGAAAAAAAAAAGAAAAAGAAAAGAAAAGAAAGGCTCTGGAATCAGGTGAATTGGAGCTGAAGACTCTGGACCCCAAATGTCTCCTTCTTCTGACCCAGAAAAGTGAGCTTTAATTTACTGAATCAGTTTCCTCATCAGTTTTTACTGAGTGTCTGTAAATGACAATAGTGGTAAGCTTTACTTTTGTACTAGGAGTCAGTAAGACATCTTCATTAGCTTGGAAAATTTCTTGAATTTTTGAGTAACAAAAATTTGTAAATAGAGAGCTAACTGAACATTAATTTCCCTCCTCCCTGCTCCCTTCCAGTCTAATTTGTAGACAGCAGAATGAAAACCATTTTGTTGATAAACTCTATTTACATGTTCATGTTGTTGTCACAATAATTACTGTTGTTTTTAACTTGCCTGACAAGGAGTTGAAACTATAAAGAGAGTAATGAATAATTTGTAATAAATAAAAACCATGGATGTTTAATATATTATGGAACATTTTTAGTTTTAGAAGCTCATATAAATTGCCTTCTCATCACATTCTTAACAGAAGTACTCACTAAGAAATTGTTATAATGATTTTACATAATTATTTTCTTTGAGTATACATTTTTTGTTTAATCCATTTGATTCCAGTCAAGGGCATGTACCTTGCTTGCAGGCCCATCCCCAATAGGGGTGTGCAGGAGGCAGCTGATCGATGTTTCTCTCTCATTGATGTTTTTCTAACTCTATCCCTCTCCCTTCCTCTCTGTAAAAAATCAATAAAATATATTTTTAAAAAATAATAAATAAATAAATAAATAAATCCCTTCCAAAGGGATGATTTACAAAAAAAGCAAAAATTGATATCATATATGATCTTCAGAGCAGTATCCAGGGCAAGAAAAGAAAAAAAGACAAAGAAAATAAAGGCTCTGGAATCAGTTGAATTGGAGCTGAAGACTCTGGACCCCAAATGTCTCCTTCTGAACCAGAAAAGTGAGCTTTAATTTACTGAATCAGTTTCCTCATCAGTTTTTACTGAGTGTCTGTAAATGACAATAGTGGTAAGCTTTACTTTTGTACTAGGAGTCAGTAAGACATCTTCATTAGCTTGGAAAATTTCTTGAATTTTTGAGTAACAAAAATTTGTAAATAGAGAGCTAACTGAACATTAATTTCCCTCCTCCCTGCTCCCTTCCAGTCTAATTTGTAGACAGCAGAATGAAAACCATTTTGTTGATAAACTCTATTTACATGTTCATGTTGTTGTCACAATAATTACTGTTGTTTTTAACTTGCCTGACAAGGAGTTGAAACTATAAAGAGAGTAATGAATAATTTGTAATAAATAAAAACCATGGATGTTTAATATATTATGGAACATTTTTAGTTTTAGAAGTTCATATAAATTGCCTTCTCATCACATTTTTAACAGAAGTACTCACTAAGAAATTGTTATAATGATTTTACATAATTATTTTCTTTGAGTATACATTTTTTGTTTAATCCATTCACCCTTTTTCACCAAGCCCCTTAATCCCCTCCCCTCTGGCAAAGTCTTCTGTTTCTATTGCATTTGTTAAATTATTTTGTTGACTAGATTCCAGGTCCATCCATGCTGTTGCAAAAGGGAAGATTTTCTTTTTTTAGGGTTGAGTAGTACTTCTTTGTGTAAATGTACCACATCTTTTTATCTACTCATTTACTGATGAGCACTTGGGCTGTTTCCAGATATTGGCTTTTGTAAATAACACTGCAATGAACATATAGTGCATATATACTTTTGAATTAGTGTTTCAGGTTTCTTTGGGTATATTCCCAGGCATGGGATCACTGGGTCAAAAGGTAGTTCCATTTTTAATTTTTTGAGGAAATTCTATACTGTTTTCCACAGTGGCTGGACCAGTGTGCATTCCCACCGGCAGTGTACTAGTGTTCCTTTTTCTTCACATCCTTGCCAGCACTGGGTTGAGTAGTACTTCATTGTGTAAATGTACCACATCTTTTTATCTACTCATTTACTGATGAGCACTTGGGCTGTTTCCAGATACTGGCTTTTGGAAATAACACTGCAATAAACATATAGTGCATATATACTTTTGAATTAGTGTTTCTGGTTTCTTTGGATATATTCCCAGAAATGGGATCACTGGGTCAAAAGGTAGATCCATTTTTAATTTTTTGAGGAAATTCTATACTGTTTTCCACAGTGGCTGGACCAGTGTGCATTCCCACCGGCAGTGTACTAGTGTTCCTTTTTCTTCACATCCTTGCCAGCACTTATATTTGTTGATTTATTATCGATAGCCATTCTGACAAGTGTGAGGTGATAACTATTGGCTTTTGGAAATAACACTGCAATAAACATATAGTGCATATATACTTTTGAATTAGTGTTTCTGGTTTCTTTGGATATATTCCCAGAAATGGGATCACTGGGTCAAAAGGTAGTTCCATTTTTAATTTTTTGAGGAAATTCTATACTGTTTTCCACAGTGGCTGGACCAGTGTGCATTCCCACCGGCAGTGTACTAGTGTTCCTTTTTCTTCACATCCTTGCCAGCACTTATATTTGTTGATTTATTATCGATAGCCATTCTGACAAGTGTGAGGTGATAACTCATTGTGGTTTTAATTTGTGTTTTTCTGATTATTAAAGATTGAGCATATTTTATATGCCTATGGACTATCAGTATGTCCTCTTTGGAGAAGTGTCTATTCAGATCTTTTGTCCATTTTTTAATTGGGTTGTTTGTCTTCTTGATGTTTAGTTGTATAAGAAGTTCTTTATATAGTTTGGAAATTAACCCCTTATCTGATGTATCATTGTTGAGTATATTCTCCCATACAGTGGGTTGCCTTTTCATTTTTTTCTTTATGATATTTTTTAGTGTGATATCATCCATTTGTTTATTTTTTCCTTTGTTGACCTTTCTGACATCTACTTTAAAGGAATAACTTATTTGGGAAAAGTTATGACTGGGCAAGATAGAATTGTGAGTTAGTAGACTTTTTCTCTATTTCCTTTTTATATTTGTTTATGGCTCTTTGACTATATATTGTCCATGTTGTGTATGTGTGTGTGTGTTTGTATGCACGCACACACACGTGTGAGCACACACTTGGATTTGGAGGCCTGACATTCCTTTTTTTTTAAATTTTCTTACCAAACTTGGGAAATTTTGAATTTTCTAACCTCAAATATATTTTTCTGTTAATTCCATCTACATTCTATGTGATTCCAACTATATGCATGTAAACTTCTTAGGTCCTACATGTCACTGAGGCTCAGGCTTTCTTAATCTGTGTTTTTCTCTTTATTCATTAGTTTATATAATTTCTATTATTCTGTCTCCAAACTTACTGAGAGCTGCGATAACCATATCAAGAACAGAGGAGCATGTGCAAAATTATGAAGTCATAAAATATGGTATATTTTCATACTTTCAATGATTTTGTGGAAATGAGAGGAATTGACTGGGAAACATTAAATGGTTAAATTAATGTTTTAAATAATTACTACTTAAATAGGCTCTATTACTAGTGACTTTTAAAAATCATAGAAAATAATTTTTCAAAAACTTACAAACAGATTGTTTTTGTTGCTCTGGACTTCTATTTGAATCATACACAAACATGAGTTAGTATATGATCATTTACATAAATTTTACTTGCCAATTACTGTTTTTTTCTATTATTACATACAATATTTTTCTAAAAAAATACTTTTGATACATTTTATAAAAACGTGCCTAGTACAAAAAAAATTAGAAATTCAAAGTAAAGGGATGATAATTTTAAAAAGCCCTGACATTTTATATTACTAAGCTAGATTACTTGTATTTCATTACAGTTTTACAGTATCCCTAATGGTTTCACTCACCATCAACAATATATGTAAAGTTTATAGCCATACCACAAAATGCACTTATAATTACATTAGAAAAAGGATTTTGCCTCTCCTCCTTTCTATAACTCTCTGTATGATAAATAGCTGTAGATAGATATACAGATATAGTTGTATATAGATAGCTATATGTAACTGTCTAAATGTAAGTATTTTATTTAAAACTATAAGAACTAAAGAGGAATGCACAAAGGGAATCATAGTGTAAATAATGCAGTAAAATTTTTAAAAATATAACTAATTTGTGTTTTAATAATATCTACTTCCTAGTTGTGTTCATTAACATACACTATTAAAATTCTCCTTCTGAATTTCCAAACTTTATATACACTGTGATGAACAAGCATTTTAAACTCATACTCCAGAATGAAAATTGTTATAGAGCATAATTTTAGATCAAAGGGGAGAAATCCAGTAGACAGCTGGGTGTTTCAAGTCCTATAGGCATAGGTAGATCACTCAACCTCTTTTAATCTGATACAAGAGGCCCAGTGCACGAATTCATGCATGAATGGTGTTAATGGGCCTGGCCAGTCGGGGGGAGAGGACATGGGAGGTTGGCTGGCCAGGGTAGGAGGGGGGCTGATAAGGGGTGGAGACAGCCAGGGGAGGGACCGACTGGGGGAAGGGGCCACAGGTGGTTGGCCGGCCAGCCCTGCCCCCTAGTTGAACTCCAGTTCAAACTCCTAGTCGAGGGGACAATTTGCATATTAACCTTTTATTATATAGGATATTAATATTTTATATTTATTCCACAAGGTATTTAGAGTTTAATGATATAATGGACATAACATACATGGTAATTTTCAAAGAAGGTGCTATTAAATGCAGCCAAAAGTAACATTGTATATGACATTGCAAACTCTCCATGCATTTGGTATTCATTACCACAGACAGAATAGTATTTTCCAGATTTTATTGATTAAGTGACTACTTTTAACAGATGCATTACTGAGCATTTTTCCAGAATGAAATGCCTTTATTACATTTTTAAGTTTTCAATATCTAATATTTTTATATTTACCATTCTGCTTGCCTATCTGACTCTTTAATATCATCTAATAATGACTTTGAAAATGCTGTTTTCTCACCCCCCTCCCCAGGGTCATTAACAAGTCCCATCACCAGAAAAGGCATGCCCTATATCACAGCATTATTTGTTGGCAACAAGAACAAGGGTGATTTACAAACATGCTTTCTTAATTTAGAACATATAAAATAGCAAAATGTCATTCACATTTATTGAAAGTTATGTAAATGTCAATTACATAAAATATGGAAGTTGGTTCTGTTTGATTTGTTTTGTCTTTTTTCTTATTTAAAAATGTTAAGTGAAGCCTGAATCTTCTCTATAGCCTGAATATGCATATATTTTCCTCATCATCTATATTTTTATAATTTGTTAAGATATTTATATGATCCCTGAACATCCTACTTTCAGAAGTCCATTTTTTCATTAAAAATTACTGAAATAGTATCGACTAGGATTAGAACATTTCTACTGCATATACACAAAGCCAAAGATTTCCAAAAACAAGAGCAATCTATAGTATCACATTCCAGAAGACCACTGGCATTTTTGTTTAATGATATATGCTAAATATGTTATTCTGTGGAAATCATATTTTTATATTTTACAACTGAGTTTTAACCAATTTTCAGATGTGTATTACACATAAACAATACATTTGCCCTTTTAAAGTACATGCAGTAATATTACTGTCACCAAGAAAACTGGAAACAAGATGGCAATATTATTAGAACTTAGAAAGTAACATTTTGTGGTTGGTGTCTGCCTAGTAAAACCCTACTAGATGCCTTATGGCAGGGCAAAAGGAGGGAAATACAT
>NW_006297660.1:2402569-2419366 GCF_000327345.1 Myotis davidii
TTTCCCTACTACTTTTTCATTTAAATTTTACATATATCTCTCTTAATTCCTGTTTAACAATGTTCTTTTTTCAAATAGGTAGATGACTCACTTGAATCATCGGTGTTCATTTTTTGCTATTGATTGGTCTTATTTAGCTCTATTTCTATCTCTACAAGTACAATTGACAACTAATATCTGGGTACAGAATAGAATTAGGGTTGTTAAATTTCTTTTCCAAATCTGGCTCAATGTTCTGGAGTCCAACTTGTCTAAAATGTAGTAAAATCACACTTCCTAAATGTATATTTTAGCTAAAATTAGAAAATTAAAAAGGTATCCACAAAGTTAGATTCATGACTAAAAATTGTTTTTATATTTTAAATTTATTTCCTACTTTTTTCTATGAAATTAGTGAACTATGTCTTCATTTTAAAAATCAGAATGATCTTGGACTCTTTAGCCATCATTATCTCTCAATCTTAAAAATTGCTTTATTAAAATGTCTAATTAAAATTTAGGTGTTTTTAATGAATATTAAATTAATAATCACCAATTCCATAGGTGCATTTTAATAAGAGTTGGTTTGCATGCAAGCTTAAATAATTTCTAATTGTATGATCTTTTGTAGTCATTTAACCCTTTAAATTATAAACTTTTGTCTGGCTGGTGTGGTTAGGTGATTGAGTGTCGACTTATGAACCAGAAGGTCACAATTAAGTTCCCAGTCAGGGCACATGCCTGGGTTGCAGGCTCGATCTGCTGTACGGCGCGTGTTCATCTTTCACCATTGATACTTCTATCTCTCTCTTCCTCTTCCTTTCTCTTTGAAATCAGTAAAAATATATTTGAAAAATTATAGACTTTTATCTGTAAAATGCTCATGAAATAACTACATTAAGGTAATGTGAAGAAGAAGTGAGAAAATAACAGTACAGAACAAGAGGTCATTATATATGCTCAATTAATATTACAAAGATACACAGTTTGACCAGTTTTCTTTAGAATCAGATGAAGATCCATTACTAAAAATTATATGTTAAAGAAAGCCCTTGATGAGTTTACATCATCATTTTTATTGTCAAAGCATTATTGAGAATTATATAGCACTTTAAATTATACATAAAAGAATGTCCTTGACTTTAAAGAAGTAAGTAGACATTCTTCCAGCAATATTATAAGCCATTTCTGTCAGCAGAACTTAAAGAAATTATTCTGTTTACTCTTTACCTTGTAGCTGAGCTGCAGGTGCTGTTCATGCATCATTGCTTTGGCTACTTCAATATGGATTATCAGGATGTACTCTAAAGCTGGAAGTCTGTGTCAATTAACTACACTACCTTAAGGTCCCTATTGTTGTAGAAGTTCTGTTGGATTCATTCAGTTCCACATCATGTCTTTGCCATATCCCACATTATTCTCTTAACATTGATTCCTCTGCTTCTTGTTTTCCTAGCCAAGTTATAGCATAGCTTTTCAAATTCAAATGGCAGTGAATAATAAGGCAGAACAGAAAACATTGCACATATAAAGACTGCTCAATGAATAGCTAACTATGTAGAGAAAGAGAGAAGGAATAGAGAGGGGGAGAGAGGAGAGATTCAGTTACTATGAAAGTAAACCTATACTTGTATAATTTTATTATACTTCTTATAAACAAAAGAGAATGATAGCTTAGGATTCTAGTATTCCAAATGTCCTGGGTTATCTGGACTTTGGGAAAATAACCCTAAGTCTAGGATTGTGAGGGGTTATAAGTTTGAGTTTGTATAAATTTCTGGTTGATGCCTTATATATAATTTTTCATGATTTTTATTTTGTCTTTAGTGTAACTAATTGATTCCTCTATGTTTATATGCTTAGGTTATATATATATATATGCCTCCAGAATTTAGATACTGAAGACCACAGGCTCAAACATGTATCTGTATTGGACAAAAAATAATTTTTAATAGAGAAATAATTAATTTTCAATAAATCAAGGGGTTTCTACATTAGTACTGAATTTATATTTCTACAGAATACCTGACCAGTACACCTCACAACTATCAATATCAAAAAACAAGACCAACAATCTATCATAAACAAGAGGAACCTAAGGAGACATGGCTACTAAATATAATCTATTTTATACGGGATCCTCAAACTGAAAAGGATATTAGATAAAAATTAAGGAAATCTAAATAATGTACAAACAGTAGTTAATAAAAATGTCTCAATATCAGTTCATTAATTTTGAAATATGTACCACATTAATCTAAAAAGGGAAAAACAGGTGAAAAGTATATGGGGACTGTCTCTACTATCTTTACAACTTTTCTGTAAATCTAAAACTATCTTAAATTAAAACATTTATTTTAAAAAATATATGGGAGGAAACATTTTAATCCCATAAGACTCTTAAGAAATTGTTAGAATAATCAAAATGAAAAATGACTAAGGTCAGATCAAGACAGATGAGGAAATGTAGGGATAAAATGTCATGATTTACTGATGGGCTTGAGGTGTGCCTTCATGAGGGAAAGGGATAAATTAAGAAATACCTGAATGTTTCCAGCAAGTGTGTATGCTTCTGATATAATTTACTCTGATCAGGCAAATATGATTGATAAGAATATGATTTTGGAGAGTAAGTAGACAGTTCTGTTTTGGACACATGAATATATATGTTGTGAGTCATGCATATAGCTACTATATATGTGATTTTTGAAAGGGAACAAAGTAATTTGAGTTGGATATATAATTTTTGTGTATAAGAATATATGTTATTTAAATCATGGCATATTTTAAGAAAATAATTGTAGAGACAGAAAAGTGGAAAATCCACAATTAATCACCAATGAAGAGAGGCCTTATGAATGAGTAGAGAGGTGAAGCCCAAAAGAAAAGAATCCATCATAGCCAAGATAAAAAAGAAAGGCCCAAGAGAACAGATGGCTCCTCAGGCCATGGCGCCTTCTTACCTGGAGGAGGAGGTGCTTGAACACAGCTGTGACCCACTTACCTACTGAACCTAAAGCAGTCTGCCTGGCCAGGACTCTCAGGCTTAGCCGTCCAGTTTTTGGGTTGTCCCCCAAGTACTGTCCCTTCAGAAAGGCTGTTCAGCTCACCCACTGAGAACGGTAGCTTTGGCCAGTCCAGGATCATGATGGAATATTTGGAAAAACTTATCTTTTTGAAAGTGAATTTTCCATTAATATACTTTCAATATTGAAATCACAATGGAGCCACCAGGCTAAAGATGTTGTTGCTCTTTAGGCACCAACTGTTTGTCATGGGCTGTTGGTTGGCACCAGCTGGTGCAAGGAGGACATCAGACCAGGCATCTCAGATCCATGCTGAGTTTCTCCTGCAGTCTCACCATAACGTTTATATGTGCCTTACTCCTAATCCTTCAAGCCAGGAGTCGCGGTGTGTTTTTAACAACGCCTCTAGAAATAGCCTGTCTTGTCAATTATGAAATAATGATGTTTAGGTTTTAAACCATAACTTCAATGTTTTTTAAAAGCTGAGTGTTAGTTATTTGTTTTACTAGAAAGACAGAAGATGTAAACAGTTTTATTGTCAAATAAGATGTGGAAATAGGTGGAGTAAATAAAAATAAAAGAATATCTAGAGACACTGACATGACACAAAGGAAATAGTGTCACAGAAGGTAAGTAGGCGAAGACATTCAATTTTATTTTAGCATTTCAAAAAGCACATTTATTATGATTTATTTTCTGATAAAAGTAAAATGAGTTCACCATAGACGTTTAAACACAAAAAAGGACAACAAATTTAGTATAATTATGGATAATAGCATAAGAATAACAGCTATTAGTATTTTGGTAAATATCCTCACGTACTAAGCCAGCACTGCCAGAACTGTGGAACTTGGTTCTGGATAACTGTTGAGGAATCAAATGATTGAAAATGTATTTTTATCTGATACTGGAAGAAAGTGGGTCTTCACTCAATATTTTAAATAATGTTTAAGTGAACTCATACTTATACATAATTAAGTCCATTATTTTTTTCAGATTTCCTTAGTCTAAGCTAACATCCTTTTTGCTCTATAATTTCATCCAGACCATCACATTGCTACTGTTGAGGAATCAAATGATTGCAAATGTATTTTTATCTGCATACTGGAAGAAAGTGGGTCTTCACTCAGTATTTTAAATAATGTTTAAGTGAACTCATACTTATACATAATTAAGTCCATTATTTTTTTCAGATTTCCTTAGTCTAAGCTAACATCCTTTTTGCTCTATAATTTCATCCAGACCATCACATTGCAGTTCACTGCCAGGTCTCCTTGGACTCCTTTTGCTGTGACAATTCCTCAGACTTTACTTTTCTTTGATGATCTTGTAGGAGGGTGGTGGAGGACTGTGAAGAGACCAGAATATGTGAAAATGTCATCGCAGTCATGTAAAAACTAGAGTATGAGTGGGAATCAGTAGAGGGAAGGAGCTATTCTTCTGATAAAACCAAAGGAACAACTAAGGAATCTGATTTTAAATTGTGAATGTGAATTTATGTATCAACCTCGGCTCATAATCACAGGACAGAAACCAGACTTATGTTTATTAATATAAGTAGAAAAGTGACATTTATGGTAGACCTCCGTAGCATATTGAAACTACAATTGAACCCTCTCTTTCTGTATCAGGTAATGAGGGTACAAAATGAAAAGTTATTGGAGTTGAGTTTTCAGAATTTTTAAAGAGGAAAATTTCAGCTACAAGGTGGTTGAGAAAATATTAGTCAAAAGTGGAATGTAGCCCTAGCTGATTTGGCTCAGTGGTTAGAGCATCAACCTGCAGACTGAAAGGTCCTGGGTTCAATTCCCGTCAAGGACATGTACCTCCATTGCTGGCTCGATCCCCAGCCCTGGTTGGGAGTGTGTGGGAGGCAACCAATCAATGTGTCTCTCTCACATTGATGTTTCTCTCTCTGTGTGTCTCTCACCCAACCTTTCACCCTCTCTAAAAAAATCAATGGAATAATATTCTTGGGTAAGGATTAACCAAAAAATAAAAGTGGAATCTAATGTCTTAGATGAAAATTAACAAGTTAATGAATATGAATGAAGATGTATGAAAGGATGAGGAGTGAACCACGTATATGATAGCAGAACATGGAGATAAGGAAAAGTAAAAGGTGGCAAACTCGGTAGGCATCCATATTGAAGAAGAGTTTTTGTTGTTTAGTTTTATAAATAATGCTGGCTAGAAAATAGTATTAAGAAGACTGCGCAAACACTAAATCTTACATCAATGCATGTTAAAATTTGAATATAAATCTATATATTATAGATATATAGATATGTATGTATATGTGTGTGTGTGTATATATGTATATGTATATATGTATGTATGTATAGCTATATTAATAAAAGGGTAATATGCTAATTAGACTGGGTCAACTGTGCATCTTCCAGATATCCAACTTCCTTCCAGACAAAGCCATGGTGGTGGGGGCCAAAACAGAGACAGGTAGGTGTAAGATCAGGCTGTCAGGGGAGGGCAGTTGGAAGCAAACTGGCCTGCAGGGGAGGGCAGATAGGGGCAATCAGACCAGCAAGGGAGCAGTTAGGCATCGATCAGGCTGGCAGGGGAGTGTTTAGGGAGTGATCAGGCTGGGAGGCAGAAGCGGTTAGGGGCAATCAAGCAGGCAGGCAGGCGAGCAGTTGGGAGCCACCATCCTGGATTCCTAAATGGGCAGTCAGACATCCCTCAAGAGGTCCCAGATTGGAGAGGGTGCAGGCTGGGCTGAGGGATACACTCCCCCCACCACACACTGCATGAATTTCATGCACCGGGTCTCTAGTCTATACTAATAAAAGGGTGATATGCTAATTAGACCAGATCGACCTGATGTCTTTAGGATGTCCTTCTGGACAAAGCCACGGTGGCAGGGGCTGAGGCAGAGGCTATTAGGCGTGATCAGGCAGGTAGGCAGGTGAGCGGTTAGGAGCCAGTGGTCCCGGATTGCGAGAGGGATGTCCCGGATTGGAGAGGGTGCAGGTTGGGCTGAGGGACAATCCCCTCCGATGCACGAATTCTGTGCACCAGGCCTCTAGTTTTTATACAAAGTGTTATGACATTTGACATATATATCTCAGAAGAATTATGGAGCAAAGTTTGCATATATCAAATAACCCTCATCATAAACATTAAAAAGTTGGGGTTAAAAGTTACAAGTACTTAATACTGTTATAAAGGATTAGCTTCCTTAAGTAAACAATAATACTCTTGTGTTTCTAATGTGGGAATGTTGTTATTCTGCTAATCTTATAAAAAAATTGTATTAAAATGAAAATGCACCAAAAGTCAAAAACTATATTGAAGAATCCTATGAAATAAAAATATGAACACCCATGAAAAATTACTAGAAAAATCAGCCATATAGCAATGGAAAATAGTGTTTCCAACAATGCCATATGTAATAATTGACATGTCGAAAGCATTTTATGGGACTGTGTAGATGAGGTATTGTGTTAAATTTGCACTAGTAATAATTTCATGCAACTCATGGTACTAAAATGTGGAAGTCTTCTGATCTACTCCAAAATATGGACTACAGCTTTATCCATGAAGAGATTGTATAAATCTTTGTCTTCCTTCTGTGGTATTTAGGCTGCTTGGAATTCTAGCATTTATTTGTTAAAACAAACACAAAATTCATGAGAGACACTGTAAATAAATCCTAGTCATATGGGTGAATACCTTATTTTTTGTACTTATTTCTGTTTAGCTGATTAATAAGGAAGGTAGGGTCTTTTTTTCCAAACTCTCCAGAGAAGGGAGAAATTTGACTTTCTTCTTTTTCCTTCTTTATTTGACATGATACAATTTTATTCTACTTTTTTCAAGGTCAAAGTTGGAAATACAAGCCCTCATATATAAAAAAGGAAATTTGTTTTATTCTAAAACATAAATATCTAGGTCAATTTCATTGCTCAACTAAATGAATATATTCTTACCAGTCCTAAAACTTTACTCTTTGGAGGAAAACAAATCTGTGTTGTGTCACTGTCTCTTCAGTAATATAACATGCAATTATATTACTTTTCTTCAGAGGATGAAATTTATTGTGCAATTTATGGTTTCTAATAAAAGAAAAATTGATAATTTAGAGCCATATTCTGTGAGTATAAGGCAGAAAATGGCATTTTTATATAAGGGTCAGAAGGAAATAAATTTAAATTAAATAAAAGCTTTAAATGGAACATTATCTATATATATAAAAGCTTTGAATGGAACTTCCTTTCTAACAAAAGCCTAAGTAGTCATCATGCTGTGGTGCCCTCACACCATCATGAGATGGCTGCACACACAGCAGGCACGTGCAGGTGGGTGGGGCTGGGCTTGACACTGTGTGCACGGCATGGATACTATCTGGGAGTCCTGCCTAACTCCCGGCTCTGCATGGTGAGGCTTGCCTGGGGGTTCCTGGCTCTGCGTGGCCAGGCCTGCCCAGAGGGTCCCACCTCCACACGGGGAGGCCTGCCTGTGGGTCCTGGGGGTTCCGCCTCCCGGCTCCACATGGCGCGGAGGTGGGAACCCCAGCTCCAGGCTATCTCTTTGGAGCAATTCGTTAAGAAGCCTGGATGGGTAGGTGGGGCCTACCTCCTTGAGGTGATTGATCATGGGGCTCCTGTACTGTGACAGGCACAGGCCAGGCTGGGGGACACCCTCCTGCTGAGTGCACAAATTTCGTGCACCAGGCTTCTAGTTATATATATATAAAAGCCTAAGCGACCGGCTGACCGGCCGACCAGCCAGTAGCTAAGACATTCACTGACCACCAGGGGGCAGATGCTCAATGCAGGAGCTGTTGAGCTGTAGTCTCTTGGCAGTGACATTTCTGGGGTGACACACCTAGAACCACAGAGGAGGGAACCTGATTCCAGGTTGCTTCACCTGAGAACCACCCTCTCATAATCCAAAGCCCCCCAGGGGATGTTGGAGAGCTGGTTTCAGCTCGATCCCCTCAGGCCAGACTGAGGGACCCCACTGGTGCACGAATCCGTGCACTGAGCCTCTAGTATCTATATGTTAGTTGTAGTTAGTTATGATCATGAAGTCATTTTTTATTCCCTTAATTTTCTTGCGTTTTTTTAAACAGATTATTTTTTATATGATTTAGAACAGTGCTGCCTAATGTCTGGGTGAAAGGACTAGATAATCCTTTTGACATTGTTTCATTTATATATTTGATTCTTGTACTGCATAACTTATTCCTAAGTACCAATTGAACAGATTTACTTACATATGTAATATGATCTCAAAAGATTTGAGTTAATATTGGTATGTTCCCAAATTTAAAAGTGAAAATGTACCATATTGTTATAAAGTTTGAGGGGAATTGAAATATGTTATTCAAGAATGGATTTTTCTTTGAAAAGTGTGCAATTTTCTTTAAGCAGATCATATATTTATTGACTTGTTATGTAATTCAGTATTATTTAGTATTCTAGACATTTGTATTCTTATTTTATTCCAATTTCTTCAAACAAATGTCATTAATAATTGCACTTTAAAAAATGATTACCATCATAGTATGTAAGCTTCTATTATGTAATATCATAAATCTCATTAATAATACACTATAGCTTTTCTCCTTTCAATCACTGCTTTTATTTATAATTATCATACAAGCATGGCATGAGTAAGAAATAAGAAGGCATTTAAATAAAGCCTCTTGCCTTCTGATTATTTAGGCAGACTAATGTTATATGCATTTTGGTGTAAGAATAATTTTAAAACCATGCAATAAAATACCATTTAGTGATAAAGATTTAAAACTATGTAAATTTGTATTTTACTCATATCCCTCATTTTTATTTTATCCTTTGTTAAAATATTGATTATTCTTCTCTCTAAACAAAAGTACATATATATTTAAGTAAAATAAAAAAGAGTCTTGGCTTCAATTCTTGGATCATTCAGTCATCTAGCTAATAAAGCAATTGCATGATCAGTAAATACAAGGGGAATACTGATGGCGCTTTACTTTGCGGTGGGAGAATAAAAGTAAATTTCTTGTTAACTTATAGTTCTGACAAACCACGGCTCCAGCTGAATATTTTAGGGAGCTGCAGTTTGGCTTGTTAGGAGTCTCTAAGGAAAAATAAGATCAATACTTGTCACAGCAGGAGATACTTTACTGTCTGTGGAATGCTATAAGATAGTGCTGAGGGTGAAAAAATACGCCAACACTTCAGCCTGGCCTTATGTAATGAGCAGGCTTCTGTTAGGAAAAGGAAATCACTTTTCCTGAATATGTAATGCCCAGATCAAAAGGTTTGTGTCACTTTGTAGTTCCATTTCCATGTTTAATGTATTTTATAAATTGATATATAAAAAATGCCAAACCTTTTGATGATGAGTAGGTAGCATAATTCCTATACAATATGTTTTTTTTTTTTTTAGGTAGTTCTTGGTGGTAGGAAAAAACTCAACAATCCTAAACATTTTAATTTTCAATACAGTAATGATCTGAAGGCCTGGGATATACGATGGTCCTTTCCCCATTTCCCTTCCTTCTTTCTTTCTACCCTTCCTTCCTTGCTTTAAATATTATTTCTCCATATTCTCCATTTTTCTTTAATGACTAAATAAAACTTTGAATTCTGGTAAATTTATGTGTAGATGTTTGTGCGCCATTTTTTTTTAATTACATGTTCTTTCTCATCTCCATACATTTCAGTTTGATTTATAGGTAGCACACTAGTTAGGGATCAGGGCAGACTCTTAGGTAACCCACCAGTCCATCACAAGTGGAAACTGAGGATCCAGGGAATCTAAGGGTTTATTGTCGCTGGGGGAGGTGATGAGTAAGCTACGACTTGTGGTTGTACTGCTAACTCTCCTCCTAAGTTTCCCTAGGAAGAGAGACCTAGCAGAATCCTAAAGAAGCTGGACCTGCAAATGTGAAGTGGTTCCAATACTGTCTATTTCTTAAACCATTTCACCCTATGAGGAAAGAACTGTTGCCCACATGTCATAAGAGCTGTCAGCAGGCTGCTCTCAACTCTTTGGGGTTTGCCTCTGCTACTGAGAGTGAATTTGGCCAAGGGTACATTCTTCCTGGAGTCAACCCATATCCCAAAACTGATTGTAGTAGAACAAATCACCACCTATCTTGGCCCTTAATGGAAGAAGTCGGACTGACTTTGCTTGCCGCAGAGGTCCAGGTGGGCTGGGGCAAATTGGCCTTATTCCACAATCTGATTTCTCTTGCTGCCTTATTTGCGCCTCCCCTCCTCTTCCATGTACATCTGTCAGTAACAATGCCCTGCACACCAAAATTCTTAGCGTACGCTCCTC
Organism: Myotis davidii; assembly: GCF_000327345.1. Lineage (NCBI taxonomy): Eukaryota > Metazoa > Chordata > Mammalia > Chiroptera > Vespertilionidae > Myotis > Myotis davidii. Next base: position 2,412,871 of record NW_006297660.1, read on the forward strand.
ACTCAGATATTAGCCGATGGGTTGGACAAACTGCATTTAACTTGGTCTTAAACCTAACAGGTTTCATTCCCAGCCAGCCCACTGATTTATTCAAATGCATCAATCACATCCTCTGGTAGAAATCAGGACCCACCTCACACTTTTGTTACTACAAAATCTGCCCCCCGCAGGTCCTGCTGCTTATCCAGTCTGTTCCCAAATGCAGATCCTGAGGGGCCTGTAATGAGAAAGCAGAGGCAATGTCCTTCCTTGTCCTCCAAGCTGTGAATACATGATCCTAATCAACTGCTCTTGATCTCACCTGCTCGGTGTTGATACACACATAAATGTATTCCCATTCATCAGAAACAAAAAATGAGCCAATGAGAAGCTACTAAATTGTACAATAATATACACGTTTAGGGGCAGAAGCTGGGATTTCAACCCTGGGGTCTGTTTCCAGAGTCCTTACTCTTGACCAGGGTACCACTAGTTAGCACAATTTCTGAGAGCTAAAAATGGGTGTTTAGTTGTCATACATTAACAGACCCATTCACTTGTGAACACTTTTTATATTGAAGAATAAAATATTGCATGAGCCTTACTTCTCAAACTAAAAATAAAAAAGGTGGTGATAACTTTTCTGAGAGGAAATAAGTAAACTGTGAAAATCTCTAGAAAAATTAAAATAAAAAAGTGAGGCACTTATACTTTGCTAAAAATGAGAGGGGAAAATGAAAGGAGAGAGAGAGAGAGAGAGAGAGAGAGAGAGAGAGAGAGAGAGAGAGAGAAGGAAGAAAGGAAGGAAGGAAGGAAGAAGGAAGGAAGAAGGAAGGAAGGAAGGAAGGAAGGAAGGAAGGAAGGAAGGAAGGAAGGAAGGAAGAAAGAAAGAAAGAAAGAAAGAAAGAAAGAAAGAAAGAAAGAAAGAAAGAAAGAAAGAAAGGGAGAAAAAAACAAAAGAGAATTGACTGTTGTTGAGCTGTGGGAATCAATATGTATGAATTTATTGAATAATTGATTTAAAGCAATTTTTTAATGCTTGGGCAAAAAGTGTGAGGAATGAAGTAGATACTGAGAGTTCAGGACAGGGGTGAAACCCATATGCCTCGAGTTAGCACATATGCCTAGTGAAGCCTTGGTGTTTGGCATGTGGCGCACAAACTGTTCTGCATCAACCCACTGGAAACTGAGGAGGTGAAATCTAAAACGTCGACAAAGGTTTTCCCAGTGGCAGAATCGCAGTAAATGTAAAGCAGTAAGGATTGGACCGTGGGTGTTTTCACCTTTTAACTATTCCAAGAAGTTAAAACAGAGCATCAGATGATGATGGAGGAGAGAGTGAGAATCCAGAAATATTCATTTTGTAAAAAGTTACATGGACTATCTCTAAGAGGAAAAATGTGACAGCCACAAAATCGGAGTAAGAAATTATCTCCTTAGTTTGAGTTTCTGAAACATTGTATTCCTGTTCCCTGAAGGTTTCTGCCCCTTAAAGTCAAAGGTTTTATATTTTGCAGTAAAAGTAAATTTTAAGGCAGAATAATGTGAATACATTTTTATGGAACTACTGTAATTATGAATAGTCAAACAGGCTAATAGTGAGTTTCTCAAATCATCTATTTTGTCAAGCATTTATAGACCTAGAGATTTGAATACACAGGTGACTTAATAAGGTTTAAATTCTCACTGTGGATGAATGATTGAAATCTGTGATTCTCCATTTTCTTTTAAATACTCCATGGTCACCCTCTTCATTAAAAGACTGAAGAATGCACAATTTTTATGTTATCATAAGTATATATTTAAAACATGACTTACTGTTAAAATATAGTTAAACAAGCACACATTTGCCAGTCTAGGAAAGTTCATTCAAACCTGCATTTTAACAGGTAATTTAACACTGTCAAATTAAGGTCTTCTCCAAAATTAGAAAAGAAAGTTTGAGAAAAACCAGCTTTGTGCATAATCAAAAAGGTGAATTAAAAAAGTGCTGGGTCAACAAGTCATGAGCCAATATTAAGGGATCGGGCAAAATTTTAATTACAAAACATAGACACTTCTTTGGGAGACTTCACCATACTGTTTCCAATGACCAGAGGATGCTAACATGATGGGGTAGAATGATTCAGTACATCTTTCAAATTTTGAAATCCCATTAACAAACTAAACTATGTTTGCCTGAGGAAGTTAAGAGAGTGTTACAGTAAAATTACAGAGAGAGCAATGATCTCTTCTACCCAGAAATACTTCCCTTAAAAATTACCCAAAAGAATGTCAACTGGGCCATCATTTGCCATATCCAAAGACCAAGATCATAAATTATTAAATTGTTAGACACAGAGTTTGGTTTCCAATGCATTATTAGATCAAGCAGGCAAGTTCTCAAGATAATCTAGTAGTCATCAATATTAAAAATAGATGCCACTATTTGGGGAATTTTTTGGAAGATAGTTTTTATTTATTGGTACAGTTTTGGTTTTGGACAGCTAAGCCATAATTAATTTAAAAAAAAAAACCTAAATTTTCAGGGATTTTTAGTATATCAAGAAAATCTAGTCTATATTTCAGTAATATTTATTACTTTTGTTTTGCATATTAACTTCTGATTTTTAATCTTGCCTTAAAGTAAATATCAGCTATTTCCCCATGGTATAAGAAACTGACCATTGGGCAAGCTTGATAGCAAAAAAATTTGAGACTTCTTTGAGAAGGAACCTAAAACAGTTGGACTGAGCTTTGTGAAAACCCAATTAAGCTTAACATCTGATTAGATTTTGGAAAGTTTTAGGATTCATTACTCCAGCTTTTGAAAATTTCTGATACCAAACAACAGTAGAACCATCTTGTTGGTACCATATGGGCATATTCAACTTTATTAGGTGTGTGTCAGTTTCCCATTGAAGTCATAAATGATCATGCCGACAGCTGTAGTGGCATGGGAACCTTTTGGAGGAGATGACAAAAATGTCTTTCTTACCCAAAAGACCCAAGGTTATTTTGGCTCAAACTCCAAGGCATATACACACACAAAAAAAAATTGTAATTATATGAGATGATGAATGCATTAACTAACCTTATTGTGGTAATTATTTTGCGGTATGTATGGGTATCATATCTTCACATTATAGACTTTAAATTTACACAATGTTACATGCAAATTATATCTCAATAAATCTGAGGGTGGAGAAGACATATGTTTACTCAGATTGCTTCTAATTGTGGTAACATGAGGGATCATCAAGCTGCCTCTACTCTTCTAAAAGCAGAGCAAGATTTCAAAGTGAGATATCTTAAAAAAGAGTGTTAGAATTCTAATACATTTCTGTAGTCACTTAAAATGTTTTTGGTCTTATGTTTTACTTTATTTTCTATCATCATTGAAGACTTACTGTAAGTTCAAGCCTAGTTTTTATATGTTATGGAGGAAAGATATATCACATATTTATAACACATCGGCCAAGATCAGTGTTCCTTTTTCTATAGCCATTTTTATTTTATTTTATTCATTTTAAGAGATCATGTAAAGGAGTTACTCTAGTGATGGAAGAAGCAACTGGCTGGTGGCATGAATAAAACGCTCTGTTATATTATAACAGACATGGAAGATACATTTCCATTAATTTCAAAGAAATAGATGAGGATGAATAGGTCCAAATTTGTAGCGATAAAGCTAGTCAAACTAATTCTTTTAAAGTTTGAGTTTGGATCATATATTGTTAACATGGTGTTTACTATTATTATTTCACAAAAATCTTGAAATGATAGTGCAAGTTTCACTCCATTCCAGAATTAACATAGTTATTATTTTGGAAAAATATTGTGGGCTGACAAAAGCCCTTTGAATTATTTTCTGGACTTTAAGATTTCTCATTAGCATTTATGGGCTTAATCTATATTAATCCATAAATTTCTTACATTGATATACTTTGTATATTTTTCTGCTATGATTTTTATTTGTAAATTCAATCTTTCAGTCATAAAGGAATATTTATTTGATTTCAACAAATTAAAGTCTCGTGTTGTAAATTTAAAATATGCAGATCCTGATTCTGTCACAGTGTTTTTTAATTTTTACAACTTGGCTAAATATTATACAAACATGAGATACACCACAGCTTATCTGAAGAGACCTCCTTCTCTTAAAGCATAACTTTCAGTTCTATTTACAGTGTGGAAGTATACCATATTAGTCATGCAGACCAATAGAAAGTTTACTAGTTATCTGTAAAGGCTACAAGAATGGATACAAAATGGTTAAAAACAATCTCTTTCTGTTTGGGGATGATCCCTGGCTGCACCATATGAGATCCATTTTCAGATCTAACCTCAATAAGGAAGTGATTGTCTCTGTCAGAGATAATGTGATTTAGTCCTTCTCTTGGCCACAGTGTGACAGAGAAATATCACCGCATAACACATAGACACACAGAGAACACTCAAGTTGGAAAGATAAGCTTTTCTAAGGTTAAATGAAAAAAAAAATCCAGTCAGCATTCAACAAAGCATACAGAAGAGCCAGCTCACCCTAAAAATGAATTTATACAACAAGACTTAAAGCAAACATTGAACACTTTTCTTATCAAAGGCAGAGTAGAGGGTAGACGTATGACTTTCAGAAACTTCAAATTCAGATTGCAAACATGTAACATCATTTTATATAATTGGACTTCATTTGTATCACAAGCCATCATTCTACGTAACAGAAATCTTAATGTAATCACTTCCAGGTAGACAGCATCAAATTCAATCATTTAAAAGTATTAAACACAGTGAATTTAAGTATGTTGTACTTTTACTCTATTTCCTACTATTCCTCAGATTGATTGCTGTTCTAGGGTGACTAATTAATTCAGCCTGAGCAGGAGTGGGTGTCTGACCAGTGGGCATATTTGCTCCTTTGCTCATTTCCCTGAGGATTGCAATTCTGTATGGCCTCACGCATCCCACCCACTGAGTTCCGTCCACTTTGCTGCCTCAGCTGCAACCCTTCAGGTGTGCCCTGCTCTGCTACATGTTCCCCTCTGCAGGATTCGGTGGCATTTGTGTCTGGTAACAGTGACCTGTGAAGCTTCTATTCTACAAACTCCATCGGTGAACTCAGCGGCTATATCTTATGTAACACACGAACCTCACTCCCACTCAGCCTTTGCCAGGTCTCGGTTCTTCAGAAGCCAGAGACCGGCTGCCTCACATGGCAGCTGAGCAGGAGGCACCCTCGACTCCAGAATCCACGGCATTTTTCTTCGGATTCTGTCACCTTCACTCTCCCCTATGAAGTTGTCTTGTGGTAGATATAAGATCCCAGGCCATGTTGGCATTTTCGGAAGGTCACGCTTATAAAAAATGTATGCTTCCATTTCATGTTATCTCCCCCTTGTTGACAGCCTGCAGGATCTTATCTAAAATGGGGCTGGAGATGTGGGTAGCACCTAAACCCAAAGCAACTGCTCAACACTGAACTGTCATTAAATATTTCTCTGTATCCCTTAAAATCAGTTATTTTAAAAACTCAAAATGTGGTATTTCCCATCTATCATCTATCTATCTATCTATCATCTGTCTATCTATCTATCTATCTGAAAAATATATATTCTAGTGTAGCAGTAATATCCTCTGACAGAATGAGAAAGGGGAATCTAAAGGTATTAATAATAATAACACTGACTCAATAAAAACTGACAGTCAGCATATAAACTAGAAAAGTATCACTACAATAAAAGAAAGAGAGAGGGATGGAAGGAAGGAAGAAAAGAAGGCGGGGACAAAGGTAGGGAGAGGGAAAACGAGAGAAAAATTTGAAAAGCACTAAATATGTATAAAAACCCACAGAACCTTAAAGCGCAAAGAGTAAACCTTCGTATATACAAATTTTAAAAAATCAATTAAGACGTTGGGGAAACCCTGAATGAAATGGAGAATGGGACAAAGCAATCTAACCGTATTACAATGCGTGGAACAGGTGCACAGAAGTGGGGGTAAGGGAGACAGGGAGACGCTGACCCAAATAGCTTTGCCAGTGAGAGAATTCTGTAAGACTAACCGTAAAGCAAACTGTGCATAAGCACTGTATTTGTTAATACAGCAGTTTGCCCTGGGGTACGGGCTGACAATTCTCATGCTGCTATACACAGTGGAGCGGAACAATTAAGTAAATGGCTGCAGGACAGTGGCATCCAACGTTCTCAGTAGTCAGAGGGAGTTGATGGATTAACAAGGCGGGGAGGCTAGATGACAATGGATTAGAGTAGGAGACGTTGGTATGAACTCATATTTAGCTTAATATCAATACAGATGATTACGTATAGAGAGATGTCTACGTACCTATAGATACATGGTGGTATAGGATCCATTAAATGAATTAAACGAGGACATTTGATTGAGGTGGCTCCAAAGCCATGGTGGCCTAGTTAGCAACTCAAAATCTAAGCCTGCAGATGCCTTAAGGTTACAAAATTGAAATGCTAAGGACAGTCACAAACAGGCAAGCAGCCTTTCAGCCATAGCCAATCAATAGTTC
>NW_006297660.1:2428470-2429503 GCF_000327345.1 Myotis davidii
TATCTATCTGAAAAATATATATTTTAGTGTAGCAGTAATTTCCTCTGACAGAATGAGAAAGGGGAATCTAAAGGTATTAATAATAATAACACTGACTCAATAAAAACTGAGTCAGCATATAAACTAGAAAAGTATCACTGCAATAAAAGAAAGAGAGAGGGATGGAAGGAAGGAAGAAAAGAAGGCGTGGACAAAGGTAGGGAGAGGGAAAACGAGAGAAAAATTTGAAAAGCACTAAATATGTATAAAAACCCACAGAACCTTAAAGCGCAAAGAGTAAACCTTCGTATATACAAATTTTAAAAAATCAATTAAGACGTTGGGGAAACCCTGAATGAAATGGAGAATGGGACAAAGCAATCTAACCGTATTACAATGCGTGGAACAGGTGCACAGAAGTGGGGGTAAGGGAGACAGGGAGACGCTGACCCAAATAGCTTTGCCAGTGAGAGAATTCTGTAAGACTAACCGTAAAGCAAACTGTGCATAAGCACTGTATTTGTTAATACAGCAGTTTGCCCTGGGGTACGGGCTGACAATTCTCATGCTGCTATACACAGTGGAGCAGAACAATTAAGTAAATGGCTGCAGGACAGTGGCATCCAACGTTCTCAGTAGTCAGAGGGAGTTGATGGATTAACAAGGCGGGGAGGCTAGATGACAATGGATTAGAGTAGGAGACGTTGGTATGAACTCATATTTAGTTTAATATCAATACAGATGATTACGTATAGAGAGATGTCTACGTACGTATAGATACATGGTGGTATAGGATCCGTTAAATGAATTAAATGAGGACATTTGATTGAGGTGGCTCCAAGGCCATGGGGCCTAGTTAGCAACTCAAAATCTAAGCCTGCAGATGCCTTAAGGTTACAAAATTGAAATGCTAAGGACAGTCACAAACAGGCAAGCAGCCTTTCAGCCATAGCCAATCAATAGTTGCCTTACTTGGCTTCCGCACTGTCTCTATAAAGGTCTCTCCAGAGCCCCTGTCCATGGAGCACTCCTAACCACTTCTGCTCTGGTATTG
>NW_006297660.1:2430041-2431091 GCF_000327345.1 Myotis davidii
GAGAAATTAGGTTAAAAACTAAGAAATACTGAAAACACCATCACTTTGTGTTACTAACATGTCAAAATTATTTCATTACTAGTTGTGCCAAATGCACCATCGTAATGTAAGATGTCAGTAGGGGAAACTGAGTATAGGTATATGGTAACTCCCAGCACCATCTTCACAAGTTTTCTATAAATTGAAAATTTTTCTAAAATAAGTTTAGCCTGGCCAGTGGTGGAGTGTTGACCTATGAACCAGGAGGTCACGGTTCAATTCCCAGTCAACTCACATGCCCTGGGTGCGGGCTTGATCCCCAGTGTGGAGCTTGCAAGAGGCAGCAAATCAATGATTCTTCATCATTGTTGTTTCTACCCCTCTCTCCTTCTCCCTTCTTTGAAATCAATAAAAACATATTTTTTTAAAAAAAATAAAAACTTTAAAAAAAGAAGAAATGAAGAAAATGGTGAAAGGGGACAGGAAGATAGATAAGAAGAAAGAAAGTAAAGAAAATCCTGACTGATTTTAAACCAAATCAATAATTTTGCTAAGACTATAGATTTTCTAATAACACCTTGTAGTTGCTGGTGCTTTGTCACAACTTGGCCATATTATGGGTCCTATGGGGATTTCTTGTCACCTAATTATGTTGTTCATATTATTCATGGGGGTCTTTTGTCTATTTCTGTGTGACAATCTATGCTCTGCTTTTACTGTCTTTCCAAAATGACTAGTATTCCTTTAATTACTAGTATACCTTAATCCATACTTATGTATTTTAAATAAGCATTAACCACATTTTAATAAAATAGTTTCTAAAGTTACCGTGTGATGTGATTTTACTGTATAAGCGTTTTTTATCAAAGGTCTGGACAGTTATTCTCATGACCTTAAAGATCAGATTGAGCGCTGCTGGCATGGCTCAGTGGTTGCTTATGAACCAGGAGGTTGCTGTGGGATCTCCAGTCAGGGCACATGCATGGTTGCATGCAGAAGGCAGCCAATCAATGATTTTCTCTCATTATTGGTGTTTCTGACTCCCCCCCCCTCTCTCTCTCTCTCTCTCTC
>NW_006297660.1:2431198-2437996 GCF_000327345.1 Myotis davidii
ATATCTTAAAACCAAATTGAGCCCTAGCCAGAGTGGCTCAGTTGGTTGGAGTGTCGTCACATACACTGATTCCCAGTCAGGGCACATACCCAGGGCGTGCAAAGAGTAGGCAACAATGTCTCTCTCTCTTTTTATTTTTTGTTTTCTCTCTTTCTTTCACTGTTCCTCTCTCTCATTCCCTCTCCTTTCCTCTGTCAAATCAATTACAACGTATTTAAAGACCAGATTGATTTTTATTTTCATACCATGCCTCATTTTTTGTTCATCATTAAAACTTTTTGGCAATTTGATAAAACACTATGATATATTTTTATCACTATTACTCTGCAATGTTCTCATTCACATAGTATATTTTTTAAAGTAAAAAAATAATTATTGTATTAAAATGAAACAGTTATGTTAATCACACTTATATAGTCTTTTGTAAACTTTACTTTTTCAATTTGATAAAATCATAATGTTAACTGATGATTCTTTTGTATGGGGAGGATCTAATTAGATTTCATGTCACTCAGTAAAATGGAAAATTTCATTCAAATGTAAATCATAGCAGGATGGGAATATGAGGGTTGAAAGAGCATCTGCTGAGGTTTTGGACTTCGGGTTTCACTTGATTTTTGTTGTTGTTCGTTTTTCTTTGTGTGAGTTAGAGCCTTGCTTTGTTTTCTATAGACCAGCATGGCCCTTGATAGCAAAACATTTTGATAGAAAGGCATCCCATTGTGTTTTCTAGCCTACTTCACCCAAGTAAGCACATCACAAATTTTGGAACATATGCTTCAGAAAAAACAAAACACCAAAAATGCAAAAAACTTTATATTATGAATATTTTAGCATTTATGCAAAATAAAAGTATATTTCACATATTACATTCATTAGACGGCAGGCTCCTTTTACCATGACTAGTGGAATGAATAAAAGCACACTGCTGCTTAAAATCTAGCAAACCTTGTACATATATTAGAATTTTATACTCTGTGGGCTCAAGTTGATTCAGGGAATTTCAAAGCAGACACTGCTCCCATCTGCTATAAACAACAGAAACAGATTTCCAACAAATAATTTAGCCCTGGGTGTCCTCCCAACCTCCTGCGTACTACATGAACTATTGTCCAGCTCCTCTGTTATGATATAAACAGCACCACCTCAATCCACACTAGAAAACTGTTCTAGCACATGGGAGAGTCAGGCCCACAAATAAATGTCATCTTGCTCAAAGCCAGCTTGTGAAATAGAAATGCTAGAACTCACACAGATAAAACATGTACTATACTAGTGGCCCTTGATCACTTTGTGTGTAATTTTTAAGACTTTGATAAGAAATAATGTTCATAAGAAATGTGGTATAATTATAGAATTTAGTTTATGCCTATATCAAAGAATTGTAGAAAAAACAAAACTGAAATCATTGTTTATTCAGTGTAACATGCTAAACAATTTCTGCATTGAAGTAAGGCTATGCTCTGGATAAATAAAACTTCTGTTAGGGAATTAACAGTTTTCAAACTGTTTTCATTAATTTTTTCCTTAAAATGTTTTCAGAATTGAAATAGGTTACTTTTCCCCCTACACCTCTTCAGGATAACAATCAGGGCTATATAGGTTTTTCTTGTTTCTCTTATATAAACAGGACATAAATCAAATGATTCACTGAGTTTGTCTTTTTATTTTTTTCCACTGGGGCATGCAGCTATAATGAAACCCAGGCAGTCAGCATTACATTTCTTACAGCACAATATATTATTCCATTCGTTTTATGATTTATTTTTTAGAAATATTTATATTGATTTTCCCCAAATTGTGAACCTAATAGCCTAGATATAACTGGATGTTATTGGGCGGGTGGTTATAGACAAGTCCTTGAGTGATCAGGGGCAGAAATGTCATTGTTGACAAAAGGCCCATGATATACCTTCACCCACCATTGACCACGGATGGCTTCATTATATGGCTATCACTTGTATCCTGAAACAATAACGTGGTACCTGATGATAGGAGCCACAGCAACATCACCTTTTCAAAACATCTTTGGGGGAAAAAAATACTTTGTACTTTTTCATTATTGCACTATTTTTTTCTCTCTTAATAATAAGATATAGCAATGCTTTTGATTTTAATGTTAACATTTCCTTCTCAAAATCACTTATGGAACAGAATTTTTGGAAAACAGATTTTTAGTAAATTTAAACAGCACATTTAAAACCTAGAAAACTGACATATTGCACAGAATTTCTCCACCTCCCTCAACTATTCAAAAGCAGAACTAGTTTCAAAGCACTGTTATGATTTACACGATGTTATATGAATGTCATGAGTAGCCATGTCCGAATAATGCAAAGACTTCAAGATGGGTTCTGATGGGTAAGCAGACGGGCCCTGTTTGGGTACCATAACAGTAATCAGCCTCTCAGTTAACTTTCTTTCACAAAAGGTAAGTGAGATTACTTAACGTGGCGTGGAGGAAACAAATGTTTCACGGGACCATATACACTATAGTATTATGCATGAAATAAGTTTTTACAGCTACAAAAATAATTTAAATATGGAAACCAATGTTTCTTGGTAAATCATATATATGAACCGTGATCATCTGGGTCCTGTATGTCAGTAGCAAATCAATTGATGATTCTTCATTCATATGCTCATGCCATTAGAAATCATTTATTCATTTTGAAACCACTCAAAAATATGGAAAACTTACAGGGGTTAAAAAGATAAAATTTGTCCTTAGCAGAAGTAATGGCCCAAGTATGAGTAAATGTATGGATTTCATTGTTCTTACATTATTTACTGGATCTTCAAGCTTTTTCTCTCTTATAAGAATCATCAGCATAGTTTGCTACAGTGAGATCAACCCTGTGACTTTCTTACAACTCTGAGCACTCTGCTCTGTTCATGAAGCTAACATTCTCCCTAACATAATTTTCCAAGCTGGTGGTTTCTGTGGTTACTAGAGTCTGGGGAAATAGACATTCCTATGTATTAGTTAAAGAAGGGATAGTGGTACAATTTCGGGGGGATGTTTTTGTGGGTTTTTTTTAAAGCAATTTGGCAGATATACTAAAATGTTTACCAAACAATCTAGTAATAGTAATTAACCTTGAAGATCTGAGCATTTTTTTAATAAGATGGATAAAGGGAATTTTCTGTTTTATGTCATACTCTCTACATAATTTTTTAAAAGAAAAATTTTAAAAGTCAGAATTCATTCATTATTTCTGTCACTATTAAACATGAGTTAAATATGTCTAAAACATGTTCTCTTCACCATATTATCATTGTTGATATTAAGAAAGCCAACATTATTTTAATTAAAATAGAAAATATAATCTCTATGCACATATACATTTTGACTGATTCATTTACATTGGCTATTATTCAAAGAGTACCTCATTATTACCTAGCAATTTATGTTTCTTATTATGGCCTTGAATATGTTCTATCTGTGTGAATGCCCAACTGAACTTGGAAGGAATATGGTTTTGAGTAGAATATTCTATAACTAGAGGCCCATTTCACAAAGAGATTCATGCAATAGGCCTTCCCTTCCCCTGGCTGCCAGCACCAGTTTTCCTCCTGCATCCGGGACCCAGGCCTTCACTCCAGCCGGAGCCTTCAGTCTTCGCAGCTCCATCCAGCTCCAGACGGAGCCTTCAGTCTTCACTCCGCCACTTCACCCCTACGTATGCAAATTAACTGCCATCTTTGTTGGGATAATTTGCATACTCTCCTGATTGGCTGTTGAGCATAGCGGAGGGTCGATTAATTTACATGTTTGTCTATTATTAGGTAAGAAGATATCTTTAAGGTAAAGGTAGTAGATAATGTTATCTAAGTTTTCTAGATTCTACTGATTTTCTTTACATTTAACCTATTAAAACTAAAAAAGATAAAGGAACACAATGGGTTATGAACAAGTAGGTCTTGCTAACTTCTCCCCAGTCAACCACACCTAGCTGCTATTCTTTGTAGGTATCTCTGCTGAGAGCTCCCTTTATGGAATAGGCCACTATCTAAATTCTTTGAGGTAGTTAAGGGGAAGTAAGAAAACAAAGTTCCTGAGTATTCTGTGTCCTAAAAGTAGTCAACCTAAAATAATCACGCCAAACAGATCCATTTTGCGGTTATAAATTTTGCTCTCCTACAGTCTCTATATCAAAATTTACATGGACTGTTTCCAGACGACTCTTTGCCATGTGGAGTTGGATTAATTATTACTACTTTTATGCCGGGGTCCGACCCCAGTGGGTCCAGGGGTTCCCGAAGGTGTAGACAGAGTCGGCGAAGAAGGAATGACACGGAGACAGCGTTCAGTTGATCAGCAGCCTAGCCAGGATCTCCAGCCAAGTTCTGGTCTGGATCTCCAGAGAAGTTCTGCCGTTTATTGTCTTGTTACATCCGTATTTATACCAGTTGATTTTAATCCTGTCAATTTCTAGTACAAAGGTTAGGGCGTTTCTTATCTCCATTCCAGGGAGTAAAGATTATGTAGTTTAAGTGTGATTGTTTGTAGTTAAAGTGATTAACTACCTGCATGGCACTTAGTTAAGGAGTTTCATCCCCTCCCTGACTTCAGGGAAAAATTCCTACCTGGGGAAACAACCTTTCTCAGAGAGGTGGCCTTGGTTAAAACACACAGCGCTAAGGTGAGCAAACATATTAAGAACAGTATGCTATATACGCCGGGTCCCTTGAAACATATGCTGTGCAGATGTTTCTTTCCTGCAGCGACTGTGTCAAGCAGCAAGGATGGACCGGCTTCCGGCACTTTTATAATTAATATAGCAACATGATGCTGGGCCACTTTTACATCCTTTTTTTAAAAAAAATTAAAATATGTTTTTATTAATTTTAGAGAGGAGAGGGAAGAGAGAGAGACAGAGAGATAGAAACATCAATGACAGAGAGATATCGATTGGCTGCCTCCAGCATGCCAATTGAGTCTGCAACTGGGGCATGTGCCCTGACAAGGAACCTAACTGGTGACCTCTTGGTGCATGGGATGATGCTCAACCCGTGGAGACACACCAGCTGGGCTCATTCTTTTTGTAAAAACCCATTTTGAAGAGATTTATAGTTTTATACTGAAAGTGAATTTATTTCCACAGATCTGAGAGTTCTGCTGCTGCTCTTGACAGTGAATATAGATGACTCTCATCTAACTTACTAAGCAAATGCAAGCTTGCTTATATGTCATAGATGACATTATGTTCAAAGATGAAAGCAGAGTAGATGGTTGGATGCTAAGTGATGAGTTGCATAATCCACTTACCAAGAAAGATATTTAAATTTGAAACACATTAAATGGCTTTTACTTCAGAAGCCATCAATTGGGTATATATTAATTCAATTTGGGGAGCATTACTCCTGAAACTAACAGTTTGTGTTTTTGGGTTTGTTTTTTTTTCAAAATAGTAATCTTAACACAGCAGGGTTATTCAAGTTTCACAAAGAGTTTTTGAAAATTGGAGAGAAAACAAAAGACAAAACTAATTATATTTCCACACCAAGTTGTTATAAATAACCTTAGTTTTAAAATATCTAAAATGTATAATCAATGTGACAATCAATTACTCTGTTGTGCTATAATAAGGTGCTATTTTAAGTAGCTATTAAGGTTTGTATAATAGCTCTACTCATATTACATTATTGTACATTTTTGTACTAAAACAACAACATTAACACAATATGTCAATGGCGAAAAGCAAAGATTCCTTTTTCCTTCAGGTCTATGGGTTACCTGTCCAGGTTTGCTTATTTCACCTAGACATGTGCAATTAGTTGATGGACTGACTGGTCTAGGCTGGTGTTGCTGGGGCTAAGTCTTGGCTGTGGTGTATTTTGACTCTGAAACTCCAGACTAGCTGAGACTTCTCATCATGAAATATATAAGGGGAAAATAAAAGATCTTATTATCAGAGCATAAAAATATTGATGTGGCTCTAGCCATTTGGCTCAGGGGATAGAGTGTTGGCCTGCGGATTGAAGGGTCCCAGGTGCGATTCAGGTCAAGAGCAAGTACCTCGGTTGCAGGCTCTATCCTGGTCGGATCATGTGGGAGGCAACCAATTGATGTGTCTCTCTTACTTTGACATTTCTCTCTCTCTCTGTCTCTCCCCTCCCTTCCACTCTCTCTAAAAATCAATGGAAAAATATCCTCAGGTGAGGATTAACAAAAAACAAGGATATATTGCTGTGTGTAGGACAGAAAATAATTGGTCAAATTTTGGATTTATTTTCATATAAAGCAAAGATGATTTATTCATGATGTTGAAGTGAGCTGTGTGAGAAAGATGAAGTTGAATCCCAAGTTTGGTCTTGACCAAGTGAGTGACTTGTGGAAGAGTGGGAGAAGAGCACAATTACTGATGAGGAGGGAATGGCATAAACAAGATTTCTATTTAACAGATTATAAGTTGAAAATGCATTATAGACATTGGGTGGAGACACCTATCAATCAGCTACTTCATTATGTGAATCAGGAAATCAAATAAGGTCAGTCTTGGAGGAATTTATTTGGGAATTATTAGAATATATATAGCTGTGTGAGAGATGAAGTTGAATCCCAAGTTTGGTCTTGACCAAGTGAGTGACTTGTGGAAGAGTGGGAGAAGAGCACAATTACTGATGAGGAGGGAATGGCATAAACAAGATTTCTATTTAACAGATTTTAAGTTGAAAATGCATTATAGACATTGGGTGGAGACACCTATCAATCAGCTACTTCATTATGTGAATCAGGAAATCAAATAAGGTCAGTCTTGGAGGAATTTATTTGGGAATTATTAGAATATATAT
>NW_006297660.1:2439229-2446040 GCF_000327345.1 Myotis davidii
TATATATATATATATGTAACTAAAAGTTTAACATTTCAGTATTTTGTGTTAATTACTTTAGATTTGTAAAATTTAAAAAATGTATTAAAATAGTATACATAAAATTCAGGTGTCACTACACCATTATCATCACATTTTTGGAGAACAAAAAGTACTGTATACTACTGATCAGAAGATGCATAACAAATAACTATATAGCTCTATGTTAAATCAACACAAAATAATTTATCTGATTGTGTTCAATTGGATTGAATCTATGTAAAATTATTTATATAGAGTTCATGTTTATTGAAACTTTGAAACATGCATGGAATCTTAGCAAAAAGCAAGGATTGGTTTTGATGTCAGCCTAAGTGTACATCTAGCCTAGAACTAATAGAGTCATCACAAATAATCGAGTGTTCAAAATAAACATCCATAAATAACATTAAATGGGATCCTCTGACTATTGAAAATAAGATTTGGGATCATATCAGCAAAGAAACTGCCTTTCTTAGAGGTTATGTGGAATACTGGGAAAAAGAATTATTGAGTAGATGCAGGTGAATATATTTTCTAACTCTGACAAAAAAAAAATCTTTGAGTATGTTACTGCAAATTCTTAGACATCAATTTATGTATGCTCATCTTATAACATTGGGTAGAACAATACTGCTAAACCTCATAGGTGCTTTTTTTTTTTTTTTTTGGAAAAGCAGCTTATACTTCATTCTTCTAAATGTTAACATAAAAACACTCTGAAGGGAAAAAAATACCTAGAAAACATGAGTTTGTGTCCAGTTAGAATTAGACTGGAGCAACATCTTGGCGATAACCAGGTACACAACTACTAACCCAGCGGCACAAGGATATGCATGCCTGCCACTTGCTTGCTTTGGACCGCTTTTTGAAGTTAGCCTGTATGGGACAGTTCTTCTCTTTGGTAAGAATGAGGTAAAACACTAACTACCGTAAACTAAGGGGAAAAAATTTAAACTATATTCTGCAACTATCCAAAATGATATGGCAGAACCCGGCTCACTAGATGTCTGAAGGTGACTCTAAACCAGTGGTTCCCAACTTTCTAATGCCGCAACCCTTTAAAACAGTCCCTCATGTTTTGGTGACCCCCAACCATAAAATTATTTTCATTGCTACTTCATAACTGTAATTTCGCTACTGTTATGAATCGTCATGTAAATATCTGCTATGCAGGATGTATTTTCATTGTTACAAATTGAACATAATTAAAGCATAGTGATTAATCACAAAACAATATTTAATTATATATGTGTTTTCCGATGGTCCTCAAAGACCCCTGTGAAAGGGTCATTCAGTCACCAAAGGGGCCATGACCCACAGGTTGAGAACCACTGCTCTAAACCAACGAGAGCTATAATCAAGGAACCATTTCTAAATAATTGCAGCCAGAAAGACACAGTGATCTTTTCCATCATATTTGTGGAAGTAAATATAATTGCCATGAGTGAGAAGTGAAAAACAGTTTGAAGGAGGAGATGAGCGGAATTAAAGAAACGCATGGTCATATTTTGTACTGATTTATTGCCATCATGCAGATGGTCTAGGATGAATCATGACAAAACTTTCTAGGGTATCCTTGAAGTCTTAGAAATTTTTCTCACTTTGACTATTGTTCATCTCCTCCATGAGAAGTAAATAAATCTGAATATTCAAATAATATATTCATTAAAGCATAATAAATCCTTATATTATTATATTTATTTGAATTGGCTTGTCTGAAAGTTGATGTCGGCAAAAATATCCTTCTATCTTTTTTTTAATTCTCACTCGAGGATATTTTTTCATTGATTTTTTTAGAGAGAGTGGAAGAGAGAGGGAAAAACAGAGAAATACCGATGTGAGAGAAACACATAGATTGGTTTCCTTCTGCATGTGCCCTGACCAGGGCTGAAATCAGGGAGGAGCCTGCAACTGAGGTACATGTCCTCGACCTGAATTGAACCTGGGATCCTTGAGTCCGCAGGCTCTTTCTACTGAGCCAAACTAGTGAGGGCAAAATAAAGTATTCTTAATAACTAAAATTAAACTGTTATCTGTTGTAGAAAGAGTATTTTTAAAGGAAATGATAATAAACATGCACCCAATATTAAACATAAATGATAGTAAATATATACATATTATTTGTACACTAGAGGCCTGGCCTGCCCCCTCTCACAGTCTGGCAGCCCTCAGGGGCAGGAGGCACCCCGGTGATCAGGGGAAGGCGATGCCCCATCACACCTTTGCTGCTGCCACTGCCGGCAGCACAAGCCTCAGCCGGCCCTGGTTACCTGAGCCTCGGGCGGCCCTGGGTGGCTGGGCAGCCACCATCTAAGGCTTGCCTGTGCCTTGGGCCGGCCCTGGGTAGCTGGGGGGCTGAGTGGACTCAGGGTCTCCAGAGGCAGGCAGGTGGAGCCTTGTCGCATGCCTGCCTCCCCTGCAAGGCTGCCTCCCCTGCAAGATGGGTGCCGCCATCTTGTGGCTGTGGGCAGCGCCATCTTTGAGGGCGTGGCAGTCAATTAGCATATTCCCTCCTATTGGCTGTGGGTGCCATCATCTTTGTGATGACGTGAGGGTCAATTAACGTATTCCCTCTTTATTAGATAGGATATATATGTATGTATAATATATATACATATATAATTTTTCCACCTAATTTTTTATATGAACTGAGAGGAATGTATCAGCTTTTGTAAGGTGGGGTTAATGATGTAGATATTAATATTGGTATTTTCTGAGAAGAAAAAATATGGAAATATTGTAATATTTCAAGACAAGTGAGATGTTTCATTGAATAACTGTCACTAAAACTTTTCTTCTAAAATCACTTTATAAAAATGTTATTCTGTTGGTTTAAACCAAAAATAGTTACTACATTAATCTAAAGGTAATAGGCTATTTGTATATTAAAAATAATAGGCAGTTTGTATAAGTTAATTGCTATCCTATACACTAAAGAGGAAATATGCAAATTAACCCTCACGCCCTCACAAGATGGCTGAGGGGTTAGTGAGGGACGACCAAACGACTGAACAAGCAGGCTTCATGGGGCAACCTGGCCGACAGGGAGGTTAGTGAGGAATGACCAAACAACTGTACAGCAGGCTGTGTGGGGCGACCAGGCCACTGGGGGCCATGAGGGGTGACCAGGCCAGCAGGAGGTGGAGTTAGGGGTAACCAGGCTGGCAGAGGGGGGCAGTTAGGGGCTACCTGGCTGACAGGCAGGTGAACGATTAGGAGCCAGCGGTCCAAGATTGTGAGAGGGATGTCCGACTGCCCAAGGATAGGACTTAAACCGGCAGTCAGATATCCCCCAAGGGGTCCCAGATTGGAGAGGATGCAGGCTGGGCTGAGGGGACCCTGCGCCCATGCACGAATTTCATGCACCAGGCCCCTAGTTCACTTATAAAGTGATATCTCTTAAAATAGTATTGCAGTAGTGCACAGATCTGCATTACTAGGATTCCTTTGCAAATTGATGACTCAAAAAAATTCTGATATTTGTCTCCCACTTCTATAAAGAAAAATTTACTGGACATGATTTAGCTTAAGAAATTTTCCTGAATGTTTTCTGTTTAATAGTTTTCTTTTTTTCTCATAGATTGAAATCTAAAAACTTTTTTGTTATTTAATTTTGATTAAAATCTTATAACACTGAGTCATATTGAAAAGCTCTTTGCAACACATGGTCTTGTATGTCAAGCAGCTGAGACAAGTTTCTCTCCAGAAAAGACAATTGAGGTAATAGAGATTATGTTGGTTCAGAAATATTTAACTAATCACTCTATTTTTTTTTTCTTATGCAGCTACATATAAGGAGCAGTACAAAGGAGGGAACCCAAGAGACTAAGTAATATCTAAAGCAAGACTAAGCAAGCAATTAAGCCTTTCTCACTAAGGCAGGTTAAAGTTGTTGGTTTACACAACTAATATGGATATATTAAGGAAAGAGGAAGTAATATTAAGATAATCAATGATAACACTTTTAGATATCCTGAAGTATGGTTATGAGATCTATAAATATTCATTCTCCAATATTTCATTCAATTTATATTTTCAAATTAAGTAATGATATTATTTATAACCAAGTTATATGCATACACATTACCACACGTGCACCCACATTCCTTCACATATACAGATATCTGTTATCTACTTGCATATCTGTTTTTTTTAATATTTTGTCTTTATATTGTTCCTTATCTTGGAAAAAAGTATCAACTTACTCAGTTGTCAGAATCATCATACTTGGAAGTCTCCTGAGTAGCATGCATGTTATGAGCTAAATAATGTTCCCCAAAACTGATGTGTTGAAGCCCTATCCCCCAGTATCCCAGAGTGTGAATTTATTTGAAGATAATGTCTTTCATTAAAATAGTAATAGTGTAAACAAGAAAAATAAATAAATAAAACTGTTCACGTTGTAGGGGGAAAAGTGATTATGTTCAAATGAGGTCCTTCAGGTAGGCCCTAATCCAATCTAACTGGTGTCCTTATAAGATGAAGACATTGGAACACACAAAGAGACACCAGGCTATGCTTGCACAGAGGAAAGACCATGTGAGGAGACTGCGCCTAGACAGCCATCTGTAAGCCAAGGACAGAGGCCTCGGGAGAAATCAAACCTGCCAACACCTTGGCCTTGGGCGTCTAGACTGCAAGATTATGAGAAAACAAATTTTTGTTTAATTCACCCAGTCTGGGTTATATTCACCCAGTCTGGGTCATATTTGTTATGGCAGCCCAAGCAAGCCAATACAATAAATTATTCTTAGGTTTAATCAGCAAGTCAGGTTAAGAAAACTTCCTCATCTTTTTAAGCTACCCTTTCTTTTATCCGTGCCACAGTCACTATCCCATTATAGTGGGATGTCACTGGACATCTGGGTCACACATGTAATATATTGGCTTTCATGCCTTCAGTCTCAACCATCATTTATGACATTGCTCCCAGAGTTTTCTTACTCTGGTACATGTTTGCTCATTCATTCATAATTTAAATATCTCAATGATGCCTCATCTACTGTGAAAACTAAATGTCTTAGCACAACAGAAGGATTCCTTCCACTTATTATTGTCTGTCTTGTGGCACATCTAGCCTTGAACTTAAGTTTCAAATATAATCAGATTATACAAATCATTTGAGACATTTATTAAAAACAGAATTCCCATGCCCCTTCTCTAGAGATTCTGCTTCATTAAGTCTGGATTGTGTCTTGGGAATCTGTATTATTAACAATTCTCCCAGATGATTCTCATTTGCAGCCAAATGTATAAGCCATCAAGTATAATATATTCTTGTAGATCTTTCCCAAGACATGTACTTTACTGAGACTTATGTTACTTTACATTTTCTATATTTAATTGGCTCTTGTTGGTTTGAGGAGTAAACTATTTTCTTATTTGAAACAAAATAGAGCTTATTACAGTTACTTAGTTATACACAAGAATCCTTATTAAGGCAGAAGCAAAACTGTATTAAAATTGCTAAGCATTATAGCTGATGTGTAACTGTCCCCTTATAATTTTATTTAAAGGATTGTTGTAAGTAAAGAAAATCAGTTAGCAAGAACACTATATAGAGGTAAGGGGACAAGAGAATGGGACATTCCTGGAAAGAATCTATTGCAATAGCAAACTATTCTCAAGGATACAAATAAGTGCCAACGACAGTTAAGTGCAAGTAATGCTTTCTCCAGTTAAAATGGAAATATTACCAGAAGAAATGCATGTGTGCGTATGCCTGTGTGCACACACCTCACAGAAATTTGGAATAGAAATGTTTCTCTAAACCTAGAAAATAAAATTAGTTACATTCTAAGTAGACTTCCCCCATGTTTATAATTTTGTGAAGCTTGTTTTAAATTTATTGATGAATAATAAACTGTCACTTATCAGTGCTTGTTATTTTAGCTTAGCTTTAAAAACTACAATGAAAAGAGCATCAGTGTAGGCGAGGTTTCTCTCCCAAACATTAACCTCCATTAGGAGAAACAAAAAAATGGTTGCACCTTGCCTCCTCATATTAAATATTAAAAAGTTACTTTCACAAATGTTAGAAATGTGTAAGAAAAAAAATATATATTAATTTCTAAGAAATATCCAGGAACACAAATTTATTATACAAGAAAGTTAACTGGCATAGCTATATATATAAAAGCCTAAGCGACGGTTACGACCGAACAACTAGAACGACTGGTCAACCGGTCACTATGACACACACTGACCACCAGGGGGCAGATGCTCAATGCAGGAGATGCCCCCTGGTGGTCAGTGCACTCCCACATCCAACCTCCTCTGGCCCCTCCCCCCTTCCCCACTGGCCCACTTCCCTCGGTCCCTCCTCCCCGGCTGCCTTTCCACCCCTCCCCCTGATGGCCCCGATTGCCTGCCAGGCCAAGGGACCCCACCTGTGCACAAATTCGTGCCCTGGGCATCTAGTGTGTGTATATATATATATATCCTCACAAGTACAGGAAATAATAAGGAAAGTATGAAATACATTTTCACTGTGGCACTTGCTGTATTGTGTTCCAATGGCCTACCATGAGGACATGCATCAGCCTGGGCCACTGAATAAGGCATGTGGAGATGGTGATGCAGCTACCTGCTACCTCTACTGGTCCAAGAAGTGGACTGGGACCCAATCTGCAGACCGGAATCTGGAGACTGAAGGCCAGAGACTGGAGGCTGGGCAATAGCCTCAGTTAATGTGAAGCCAATCTACAGACCAGAGAGTGAGTGTTATCATTCTTGGTTAAGCCATTGCATTTAGGGCTCTAAATTTTGCCAGAGCTTTTATTGTGGACAT
>NW_006297660.1:2446106-2464989 GCF_000327345.1 Myotis davidii
AATTTGGCCAGAGCTTTTATTGTGGACATAATTCACTGACATATCTTTCTCTCCCTCTGTAGTTTTTTTTCTATCTAATGCTTAGTTTAGTTTATTTAGACTTGGTGTAATTTTTACCAATAAGGACGCAAATAAGGGTATTGGCCAGAAAGATTATTTACAAACCATGCTCCACTATACTAGGAAAATCCTTTGGGGGAAAAAAAATCCCATGAATGTTGTGAAAATGTAAATTTCAAATGCATAGTGTTATTTGTGTTTAATTATATAGAAACAACAAATATCTTTTAAATACATATAGAAACAGAACATTCGCAAATTTTATTGAAGTCCATTTTTATATATTTTCTTGGCCAAGATAAAGTTAAATTCACATTGAACTTGTTTTCATTTGAAGTGATAAAAACAAATGAGAGGTTTTATATCTGTTTGCTGTCATTTGCTTTTGTTTTGCCAGATATTAACATACGGCTAAAAAGAATACCATGATGTATAACCCTATCATTTTATTTTTTCATGAAAATGGTAGTTGTGCCAGTAATAAACATATTCTCAAATTTTTAAGGGAAGTCTTATAAAAATACAGCGACTCCTTATTAAGGTGTCAACCAGTAAAAAGCAGATTTACCTTTAAATGGTTCCAGGCCCTAAGATAGAATAAAACTCCACTTGAGGTTGGACTACTCTGGTGCACATTGTGCTCTCTGTTATCACACCCATTCCTTTCTTGTAGCCCAGGAACTTCCACGGAAAACTCATTCACCTTTAAAATGGTCTCCCTGGACCCTAGGGTTCAGAGATGAGAGAATTGGAGCTGGCGCTACCATCATCTTTACCTTCTTGATTCATTATACACACTAGCTACGCCTGGTATTAAAGGGAGCTCAGTGAAATAAGACCCTATGTGAGATTTGCGAATGCTATGGTTAAATTATGCTGATTTCCTTAACTAATATAGCAGAGGTTTGCATGCTACAGCAACTCATTGCATATTAAATTATATCTGATTTTCTCAGAAAAGTTTTCTTTGTTGATATGAGGGAGGTGGAATCGGCACCTCCACCCCCTTCCCCCATACCCCTCTTGGATCCTTATGACTAGGCTCAATGAAATTGACACAAGACCAGATTGACCGGACAAAAAAAAACAACCACACACAATTTAATATGTTCACGAGGGAGATTGTTATGAGGCTCCAAGAAATTATCAAAGAAGGTGGCTTTTGATACTTTTTTGACAGAGAAAGAATTAATTAGTGAAGAATTGACAGGACAAAGAAATTTAGATTTGGGTGATTAGTAGGAAGAAATCTAAGCAAAGTTTGGGCTTGGGTTGGTAATAAATAAATAAATAAAATAAGTGATACCAGGACCACAATATTTGAGTCTGTCTGGGGGAAAAGCCGGAAACCTGGGGCATGTGTCCTGACCAGGAATTGAACCAGCAACCTGTTGGTATATGGGACAACGCTCAATCCACTGAGCTGTGCTGGCTGGGGTCTTCCCAGTTTTGAGTCAATACTTAGCCTACAAACGATGAGACAATAGGAGAATCATGTAATTCTTTGGTATCCACTTATTTCATCATGTAAAAAATTTTGTGCTACAATATAATCTCTATGATCATTTGTGATCTTAAAATTACACTAAAAATTTGACATTCAAAATTATTTATAGTTTCATTAAAATTACTAATTTGGGAGAATAATTCTATGAAGCTATTTCCAGACAAATACATTTTTTAAATGGTGTTACTTAATTTACTATACTTAAAGCCAGAATATGCAATGCAGTTTAAATCCCAAGCATTACTAAAAATGTGCTCACAATTATTACAAATGGGCATATCAGTAATTATGCCAGTTCAATAATAGTTAACAACGTTTTCTGTTTGCAAAAGATTTTGCAAAGTGTGTATATCATGGAGAGAAAGGCAGTGCCTTGGTGAATGAGATTCTGTTTTAGCTGATAAGATAATAAAACAATAATGTTCATTGACCAAATAAATGCACTATATTAATATTATTTTATGTTTCTAATATCGCTATGATTTGGGAAATTATTTCTTTTTTTATTAACTGACTATATATTGGTTAGCATAATTTTGTTTTCTAGCAAGTTTACCTTCATCATTCACAACACTATGCATAAAGTTCATAAATTCATTTTTCCTTGTACTATTTGATATATTATTTTGTTTCTTGGACTGTTTCTAACATCTAAAAAATGAATGCAACCAATCACATAAAGACAACCTTCATCAAAATGCCACATTTACAGACTGTGCTGAGTGATGGTACTGGAAAAGCAAACTAAGATTGCTCATGAATACAAAATAGTATTTTCAGACCTAATGCCTTCTACTCTTAATTTATTCCCCTATTTAATGCTAATATTGGTGTTTATGTAATTCTTTTTTATTATATATACTGATATATAACCCTTCCACGATGGTGCACAATTATACTCACAACTTTTATATAACCATGTGAAGTATATTACAAACTCAATGGACCTCTGGTATCCTACAACATTCAACAGAGTTGAAGTTTCCTTGCTTATAGGAGAGTAGCATGGCATTGTTTTCAGAAATTCTGGAATAAATGAGCAGTCTGTCTGGAAAACCAATAATTAAGGAAAAATATAAGGGTTGTTAACAAAAAAATAAATAAAGCAAACAAACAACCACCACAACAAAACACATTTGGCAATATTAAAGAATAAAATGCATTTATTTGACCAATGGAAAGGTTTGCAACCCAGGACACATTTTCAGGTAGCAACTTCAGTTGTTCTCCAGAGGAAACAAAAGAGGCAGGATTTATAAAATCTGGCATTGCTTTCACTGTTCTTAATTCTGTTTGCTTTATGCAAAGGAAGGATTCTGGCTAAATGAGTAGTGATTGGTCAAGCCCAATATGCAAAGGAAGGGTGCTGGTTGGTAAACTGGGTTGGCTCCTTTCAAAGTGAAAAATGCAAATAATTTGGTTGTCATAGCAAGAAGGCGATAAAGTTCAAGCAGCTCAAAGGTTCAAAAGTTCGTGGACAAATGTATTGGGTGTAATGTGAGTAATGACAAATTTCTTTATTTTACTTCTCTAGACATAAATGACTTTGCCTTGGCAATTTCCATTCACAGGGTAACAATCTCTATGTTTTAAAACTATAGGAAGATATTTAGAGGTATAAAATATGAAAAAAAAAGAGGGTGTATTTTTTGGTGAGATTATAAATATACTAGAGCCCGGTGAACGAAATTCGTGCATGGGGGGTGGGTGTCCCTTAGCCCAGCCTGCACCTCTCCAATCTGGGACTCCTCCAGGATCGGTCCTAAACTATCAGTTGGACATCCCTTTCACAATCTGGGACTGCTGGCCCCCAACCGCTCGCCTGATTGCCCCAACCGCTTCTGCCTGCCAGCCTAATTACCCCCTAACTGCTCCCCTGCCAGCCTGGTCACCCCTGCCTGCCCCTGTAGACCCAGTCACCCCCAACTGCCCTCCCCTGCTGACCCGGTCCCCCCAACTGCCCTCCCCTACTGGCCTGGTTGCCCACAACTGCCCTCCCCTGCTGGCCATCTTGTGGCTGTGGGCACCTTCATCTTTGAGGGCATGGCAGTCAATTAGAATATTCCCTCTTTATTAGATAGGATAAGCACATATTAGACAAACCCAAAACGAAGGACATTCTACAAAATTCCTGAACAGTACTCTTCAAAAATGTCAAGGTCATATATATATAGTAGTTAGGAAGCACTTCTACAACCACATTTAGACAGTATTCATTGTTTTAAATTTATCTTTGTTGTTGAAAGTATTGCAGATGTGTCCTAAATGATATTAGTTTTACTTATATATCTAATACTTAAGTAAAATTTGATAGTAATTGTGGCAGGATAGTAAGAAGCTAGGAAAATGCCTGGCTCAGTGCAATGGGGAAACTGAGTCAAGAAACTTAGACAAGGCCAAACAGTTTGGTCAACTTGCAGCCAGCTTGTGAATTGCAAGACCTTATCCTCCCCAACCGAGGACACTTGGGAGCAAATGGTTTATACCGTCCTCCCTAACCAGAGAATACATAGCTCAAATCACCCTGGTCTGGGAAAATAAAGAACAAAGAACCAATTAATATAATTTGTGCCAGTTAAACCCAAGGACAGATGAACTCTGAGGGACAAATAACAAAACCCTTAAAACCATTTGCATTTGAAGATAGGGAAGTGATTAAATTATGTATAGGAACAATTTTCATTTTGCCCCTTTTTCCTCTATTATAGGTTTCCTCTTTTCTGGATATTCAGCTTCTCACTTTAATCATGATTTAATAATTTATTATTTGTTCATAAGTACTGCAAATTTAAAATATTTTTTAAGAAATCTTACAAACATTATATATGCCTGCTTGGGACTTACCAATGTAAAATCACCAGATGTTCTCATGAATTCCTGGAAAAGCTGCAACAATGTAAAAGGGTGGCCTTGACATCTAGTCTATCCAGCAAGGGAACCTTGAAACCTATAGGGGGAGAGGTATAAAATACTTGAACCCCCCACCAGGTGTGGGGCACTCAGACTAGCTGAGCTGCCCACTTGTGCTTTATGCCAAGTGTATTCTTAATAAATTTGCCTGCTTTGCTTCCTTAATAAATATGCTTGGTTTGCTTCAACACTGCCTTCTGTCATTCCTCTGTATTCTTTTTATTTTGATACAGGTTTTTTTTTCTTTTTTTAAATATCTTTTTATTGATTTCAAAGAGGAAGAGACAGGGATAGAGAGATAGAAACATCAATGATGAGAGAGAATCATTGATTGGCTGTCCCCTGTACACCCCACCCCTGGGGATTCAGCCCACAACCTGGACATGTGCCCTTGGCCGGAATCAAACTCGGGGCCCTTCAGTCTGCAGACCAACGCTGTATCCACTGGGCCAGACCAGCTAGGCATCCCTCTGAATTCTTTCTCCTGAGTGTGACAAGAGCCGAGGAGTGGATCGTCCCCTCTGGCTCCGGAAGCTCTCCTTTAACAGTAATTACTACAAACATGGTAACAAAGAGTTTTGAATGGAAATGCCTCCAACTTTGTTTATATTAGCCATTCAAACAGACAAAATATAAATACATTCAATCTGCCTTGGTTTTGTTTTCAAATTTTGTTTACCTACCAGCTACATTGTGAAAAGTTAGCTTTATTTCAATGTTTGTGCAAATATTTTTCAGGAGGTATTTAGCTGTTGCTATTATTTGTTTTAATATAATTTTTATTGATTTCAGAGAGGAAGGGAGTGGAGAGACAGACAGAAACATCAATGAGAGCGAATCATTGATCCACTGTCTCCTGCATGCCCCCTCCTGGGGATCTAGCCCACAACTGGTCATATTCCCCTGGTGGGAATTGAACCAGGACCCTTCAGTTAGCAGGCTGACGCTCTATCCACTTAGTCAAACTGGCTAGGGCTGTCGTTATTACTTTTGAAGATGAGAAGAATTTGCCACCCCAAAATATGTCTCTTTCACACAAAAATTATCTTGAGTCAGTACTTTTTAGAAATGGCAGACACTGGAGAAGCTCTGTAAACCAAGTTGAAGTTTCCCTTTTGTAAGAGACATTGACATTTGTTTATATATGTTTCTCAGAGAGGAAGAGAGAAGGAGAAAAAGTTAAAAGCATCAATGGTGAAAGAGAATCATTGATCAGCTGCCATCAGCATGCCCCGCACTGGGGACTGAGCCACAACCCAGGCACAAGCCCTGACTGGGAATCTAACCATGACATCCTGGTTCGTAGGTGGGTGCTCAGCCATGCCAGCCAAAGAAGACATTTGCATTCCTAAGGGAAATCTTCGTTTGTAAAGATGTATTCCTTTTTGTACCTAGAAGAAAAGGGTGATGGAAAATCTTTAGAAAGTCTTATCAGTGTCTTATCAGTGTAGAGTTTATTGACATATCTACATAACAACATTACCCTAGTTTCCTGTGTTTATCCTGGTAACCTCCCATAGCTGTCTTCTGTCCCACACCCAATATCTAAGGTAGTCTTGACCTGGAAATGGTTTATAAGATGGTGGCCTGCTCGATTTGGGGAGTTACCCAGTTTCCTGGATATCTCCCATGTAGATAGGAGGTATGCATATTATTAAGCTTCTGTTTGTTTTTCTGTTGCTAATGTATCTTTTATTAGGGGAAGGTACGGTCCCAGCCAAAAACCTAGAAGTGTAAGGGGGAAATTATTTTACCTTCGCTACACTTTCAATAGATAGTTTATTAGAGTTGTTATCAGAAGCATCAGCATATCATCTTAAAATTGAGAAAAGCAAAAGTAGTGCAATGGAAAATAATTGAAGAACAACAACAATAATGGCTAGACAGTATTTCCGTGAGGAGGCTTAGGTAGATTGGCAGGCCAGCCACTTGCTGATGCTACGGTTTTATTTCTTTGGACCTGAAGTTTCTTATCAGTAAAATGTAGTGGTTTGAAGCTCTTCTCTGACTATACATACATATCAAATACACAATATGCAATGTCTACTTAATTGATTAAATCTTTCAAAGGTAATATGTCTCAGAAGTAAATATTTTTGAAATGACTTTAAAATATAATTATCTTGCTGATTTTTATTCCATTTGTGTATATTTCATTACAGAGTTTCTGAACATAGTCATGTCATATTAAATTTCAAAGAAGATCTTCATCTCCAATTCTATTTTCTTAGAAAGGATGTAAAAGTTCTATTTAATTAATTATGGCAACTTAATCTCAATAAGCCTTTTTATTCAGCACAAGTAGCCAAATTGTGTCTGAAGTCTTTTTCTATTTTTTACAAATGAGCACATTTACTGTTCCTTCATTTTTCCCCTGTTGTTTCTTTTCAATAAGGTTAAATGCCCCCATTCAATCACAGTTAAACAATTTATTCCTGAAATAGTCAGTATCAATCAATTATGATAAATTAAGACTGGCAAGAAATAAAACAAGGATTAATGTATGCACAAATTTGAAATAAAACAAAGAAGCTTAAATTGAAAAGAATTAGTTACAAGAAGCAGGATAGAAAAGCTTTATTTAAAAAAATCATAGCAAATACACACATTTACATATATACATATACATATACACACAACTATATACAGTTATTTTTTTATTTAAAATATTTCCAGTTTGCCACATTGGTATAACTTGAAATAAATAGGATGTAAGATTTCCTTTCTTTTATTTTCTATAAATATATTCACTTACTAAAACTACTTGCATTTATCTTTTGTCATCTTAGATAATTTTAAAATAACTTGAGAACTTAAGACTAATTTCTTGTCTTTCCCTTATGGCTTCTTTTCAACATAAATCCATTATCAAAACAAATTGCATTTCTTGGCAAAAGATTCTTAATTCCACCACCACATATATTTTACAGTTAAATAAACACTATTCCCTTACTTTTCTCCAATAGGAGAAAAAAAATTACTAAATGAGTAGGTCAAACTTAGTTGCATATGTTATGTGTTTTCCTAAACACATTTTGAGAATTATTTTACTTCTTCAAACAAAAATGTAGAAATTTAGTTCAATGATAGGAAAATCAAGTATAAAACCATAACTGATAGATTTTACACTATGAGTAATTATGGCATTGATGTAAATATGGGGAAGCAGTTTCTAAAAGTTTGCAATTGGTCTTTGTCTTAAATTTTGACCATTTATTTTATGAATTCATCAGAGATAATGCTAACTTCGCATAGGTAATATGTATAATATGATTATGATACTGAATCTTATTGCCAGAAATATGGAATAAAATTGAGTGCCTGAGGTTTTAAAGAAATTACACTAAAGTTGTAAGTACAGTAGAGATGAGCTATAATTTAGCAATGGGCTAAGAAAGGCTGAGAGCTCCACCCGGCCTATGTGGCTCAGTGGTTGAGCATCGACCCAGAAACCAAGAGATTGGCAGTTCAATTCCCAGTCAGGCCACTTACCAGGTTGTAGCTCAAACCCCAGTAGGGGATGTGCAGGAGGCAGCAGAGCAGTGATTCCTTCTCATCACTGATGTTTCTATCCCTCCCCGCCTCAACCTCCCTCTCTGAAATCAATAAAAATATAAATTAAAAGAAGACTGAGAGATTTTAATAAACACTATGCTAAATATGAGTCATCGGTGTGCTGTGATTACACTAATATACTTCTTATTCATTTTAGTTTTAGTTAAAATGAATTTTAATATGGCAAGAGTTCATATTTTAATGTTTATATTTTCAAAAGACTAGATTTTATGTATATTTTGAAATAATATTTTTAAAACACTGTTAGAAATATTAACACCTTTTTAAAGATGAGTGAACTGCATCTCAGTAAGTTTGTCTTGCTCTTGATCTCAGGGCTAATCATCTTTTCCTCCCTGTGGAATTTATATCACATGCGATGACATAAAGTTGCATTAGGTTCTATATGCCATGATTTAGGAAGGTCACAGAGAATTGGAAGGCGTTCAGAGGGGAGTGGCTGAGTACTCCGGAAAGTGGGAGTACCGGTGAGCTTTAGAGTGGAGAACAGAGGCACCTGGGCAGGGAGTTCTCAGCTTACCTGCCTCTTGGGAACAGTGCAGTTTTGCGGCTAACACTCCCTTTATTGTCCTGGTTATGCATACTCTCCTAGCTATGCCAACGTCTTTCTGAACATTTCTCTTCTTTCATCTTATATCTTCCTGTTCTGCCACACATGGATAGAAACATATGGGATGATTCTAATGAGTCCTAAACCTTGGAACCCTAAGTTCCCCCAAAGACTTCTTTGTCAATGGAGCAGCCCCTCCTCCTGAGAAATCTTTCCTGAAAAATCCATAATAGCCTCCCCTGAAAAAGCTGGCTTGCAAAGAACTGCTGATACTTTTGAGTACTTATTCCTGCCACCTCTCATCATCCCTAGACCTATACGCGGATTCAAGTCTCAGTAGGACCCATAAGGTAAAGTACAAAGTGTAATGAGTGAAGAATTGCTACACACACACAGGAAGAAGTTGCAAGATTATTAATTTATATGGACCAAACTCTGGAGAACATATAGTGGAGTAGGGTCTAATGGCCTTGAATCATGATGGATGGAATATGATACTGTATCAGACCAACTTTATTGATATAAATTCAGTCATCAGAATCTGGTTCATTGAGTTAGCTTGAATGGCTGGGAGCAGCTTTAAAAACTGTATTGATCTGTTGACTGAAACTTGGGCCCAAAGGTAACTTAAATTAAATGAAGTTGAAATGTCAGTACTTCCTTGATATATCGTAGAGGAAAGAATCCACAGGTCCAGGCTGCTGTAAAAGCTGCTACTCACCTTGGTTCTATGGCCCAGCAGATCAGATTGGTGCTTGAAGTGTCTGTGGAAAATAGGAATGTTTTATGGATACCTTGGCAGGCTCCTAATGAAGAAGCACAGAAAACGTTTAGGATTTTGGAGCAATTACATTTTGAGACCCAAGTTTCAGTAGTAGAGACTGAATGCTTGAATGCATGCCAGGAAGTTACCATGTTACTAGAGCTTCCCTCATAAAATGTGTGTTGCTTGACCCACCAAACCATAAATCTGGGTACCCTCTGCAGCAAACCATCATCAAATTGAAGTGGAATATATGAGATTGGGTACCTTTGACCTCATGAGAATTCATTATAACCAGTTGACTGAAGCAATTCAATGAGGAATGGAAAGCAATTTCAACAAATGGTACTGAGACAATTAGATATCCATGTGCAAAAATATTCATTTAGAGCCATAGCTCACACCATAACAAATAGTAACTGAAAATGGATCATGAAGATAAAAATATAAGAAAAATTAAGACAGTTATCTCTTACCTTCAATTAAATAAGGAGTTTTTAGCTACCACACCAAAAACACAATCCATAATGGAAAAAAATGATAAATTGGACTTGATCAAAATTAAAAACTTATTTTTTTCTTTTCTTTTTTTTAGAATATATTTGTATTGATTTCAGAGAAGAAAGGAGTGGGAGAGAGGGTTAGAAACTTCAATGATGAGAGAGAATCATTGATTGGCTGCCTCCTGCATGCCCCACACTGGGCATGGAGCCCACAACCCACGCATGTGCCCTGCTGGGAATCAAACTGCTCTCCTGGTTCAGAGGTCGAAGCTCAACCACTGAGCCACACTGGGTGGGCAAAAACTTGTTTTTTTCAAAAGTCACCAATAACAACATCAACAAATCCCAAACTTGGAGAAGCTATTTGCAAACGATTTGTCTTAATCCATCTGAGCCCATAAACAGAAGAGCATTGGCTGACATTCTATGGTGGCTTATAAAAAACAGAAATTTACTTTTCACAGTTCTGAAGACGAGGAAGTCCAAGGTCTAAAACCAAATGGATTTGGTATCTAGTGAGGGCCTGCTTTCTGGTTCGCAGATGGTCATCTATTCACTTGATCTTCAGGCAAGGGAGCTCTCTGAAGTCTCTTTATAAGGTCACTAATCTCCTTCCTGAGGCATCCATCCTTATGACCTAATCACCTTCCAACAGCCTCACCTCTAAATACCATCACCTTACATATTGGGACTTAGCATATGAATTGGGGATGGGGGGTGGGGGTAAACATTAAGTCTATAGCATAGGTATCCTAGTCTCCTCAGAAGATTCTATCTATAAAAGATGCCAGCAAGGTGTCAATAGGTAGAGAACATAGGAATCTTCTTCCACAGTCCTGACAAAGGCTGCTTAAGAAGCAAATGAAACAATTTATTGAAAGAGCCACAACTTCCCAAATAATTTCCATTTCCATGTGAAGGAAATCACTTTTACGTGGTATTTCTAGGACCCAGATTCAACCTGAAATATAAACAAAAATGTT
Organism: Myotis davidii; assembly: GCF_000327345.1. Classification (NCBI taxonomy): domain Eukaryota; kingdom Metazoa; phylum Chordata; class Mammalia; order Chiroptera; family Vespertilionidae; genus Myotis; species Myotis davidii. The sequence continues at coordinate 2,456,959 of NW_006297660.1, forward strand.
CATACTATTCTGACCTTATGAAAAAGTCAAAATAGTGATCTACACTAATAAAAGAGAAACATGGTAATTGGCGTACGACCGCTACCCTTCCTTTAGTCACCCTCAGCCTGAAAACAGCCCTCAGTCCCTTACCCAGGCTGGCCAGGCACCCCAGTGGGGACCCCCACCCTAAAGGGTGTGTGACCAGCTGCAAACAGCCCCCCGCCCCGCCCCCCAGCTGGCCAGGCACCCCAGTGGGGACCCCCACCCTGAATGGTGTGGTTACCAGCTCAAACAGCCATCATCCCCTCACCCAGGCTGTCCAGGCACCCCAGTGGGGACCCCCACCCTGATCCAGGACACCCTTCAGGACAAACCAGCTGGCACCCACCCATGCACCAGGCCTCTATGCTATATAGTAAAAGGGTAATATGCCTACCAGCATTGGGATCAGCGTGACATATGCACATATTTTTATAATGTAGCCTTACATTATCACATGACATTCTCATACTTATGATTTACCCACAGCATAGTGAGAAAAATGAAACATAATAATGATAAAGCGAAGACCACCTAACTAAAAATATTGTAAGCCAAGCTTTTTTTTCCCTTCTTGGTAAACTAATCTCAAAGGTTTCAGATATTTCAATTGTGACTATTTACTCTAATTGACCAAAAAAACACTGCTATTCCTTCTGAGATTTCTAGCTTCTCAAGTTGAAAAGACTTAGTGGATATTGAACTTATTTCAGGCTCAGTGTGTGTTTTAGAGGTGAGGCATTTTCACGATCACTCCTGATTGGCTTTGTGTGGCAGAACTCAGAGGGAAATCAATGGCCAATGACTAGAAAACTCACACCAAGCTGGCAGCAGCAATCTAGTGGGCCGAGATGGGGACAGCATGTGTTCTTTCAGACCTGTTCTTGCCAGCTGTGTGGAAGCATACTTCCCGTGGTTTGCTGTTATCCCCGAAGCCTTTTAAAAGTGTGACTATAGGACTACAATGACTTGAATCTGTCTATTTGAACTGATGTCTTAGAAACTTGTCTATCCTAAATGTGGGTCAGATTTCTTCCAGCTTTCAAAAGGGGCAAATTAACCAACAATATTGTATTCTGTTCACACCATATTGTCAATGCTTAAGGTGGCGTGGATTCTCAATACTGGTCATATTTAAGCATTGTTCTCCTTATGAACAGAGAATCATGTTTTTTTTTTTTTTTATCATAGATGATACAATATGTTGGGACTATTTAAAGAATCTCATTTCATAATCTACTTACTTGAAATACCAAAATATCTTCCTGGTGACTCGTGCCCAACAGAGGCAGCAAAATGAAAAGGAGAAAACAGCATGCTACACTGAGAAAGTGCTATACTTTATGGCTTCACTGGCTTGATAGGGCATTGATATATGCCCTGATGTATATATAATATGTCTGGACTATATATAGTATCATTATTTTATTCATTATTAGGGATGACTGACACTGAATTTCAGAACGGTAATTCCAATAATGCATATTTTGTGTGCACCATGGCAATATTTCTACAAATAATTATATACAGCTATCATTATAAATGCACATTTTTCAGTGCTAAATAGAACATTGGGAAATAATTGCAAGCATAAATTGCTTTAAGAAAAATTGGCAAAAAAGGAAAACAATACACATATTTGATTACAATAATCTTCATAATCAAGTGGTTTCTAGCTTTAACATTTGAATCATGTATTTCATTTTTATGGGAAATGATACACCAGTGATGTTCTTATATTCAATCCCCCGCCAAAAAAAAAGAAAAATGAAACAATAAAATAATACTACAGTTGCCCATAAAGCTAATCCATTACAGGCTCCTTTTGGGAAATCCATATTATCCATTTATCGTAAGAATGTCATAGTTCAAGATGAAATTGAAGCAAATTCTTTTTAAAAAAAAACAGTTTATTGTTTTACTAGAGGCCTGATGCAGAGATTCGTGCACCGGTGGGGTCCCTCAGCCTACCCTGCGGGGATCAGGCTAAAACCAGCTCTCCAACATCCCCTGAGGGGTCCCAGATTTCAAGAGGGCAGAAGCCAGGCCCAGGGACGCCACTGGTGCAAGAATCCATGCACCGGGCCTGTAGTATGCATATAAGATCTTTGGTTACTCTCTTCCTGCCCTCCCTCCTCCTCCCTTCCCTCTGAGATTCACCAGTCTGTTCCATGTTTCCATGCCTCTGGTTTTCTCTCCTGCATTGAGCATCTGTCCCCTGGTGGTCAGTGCACATCCTAGGGACAGATTGGGTGGAGGGATACTTAGCATATTAGCCTTTTATATATCTAGATCAGAGTCTCACTATTAAAAGGTACTGTGAAAGTAAGGCAATGTTGTTTGTCATTTAATATTTGAAATATGAAAATAAGCTAATGTTTAAAAATTTATTACCAATTAATAAGCAATTTACTATTATTTATTTATTTATTTATTTATTTAAATATTTATTTATTTATTTATTTTTAGAGAGAGAAGGGAGAGAAATAGAGAGATGGAAACATCGATGAGAGAGAGACATCAATCAGCTGCCTCCTGTATGCCCCATACTGGGGATTGAACCTGCAAGCCGGGCTTGTGCCCACATTGTCCCCTGACCAGGAATCGAAACCAGGACCTCTTGGTTTTTCAGTGGATGCTCAACCATTGAGTGACACAGGCCAGGATCTAGTGAGTTTTATAGAATATAAAACACAAGAAATTTTTAACGAAATTCAATATTATATGAAAAGATCACATGTAGAATGACAATTTTATATAGACTCATTTTTAAGTCTATATATTTGATAAGTGACTTAAAGTTCTACACATGTTGCTATGAACAAGTGCATATATGTATGTGTATATATTTAATATCCTATCTAATAAAGAGGGAATATGCTAATTGACCCCCATGCCATCACAAAGATGGCGGCGCCCACAGCCAATAAGGAGGGAATATGGTAATTGACTGCTCCACCCTCAAAGATGGCAGTACTCACAGCCACAAGATGGCAGTGCCCAGTCCCCTCAGCCCTGCCAGGGCACCTGCCTCCAGAGTCCCCCAGTTTCCTCAGCCCCCCAGCCATTCAGGGCCAGCCTGAGGTGCAGGCAAGCCTCAGATGGCAGCTGCCCAGCTGCCAAGGACCGGCCTGAGGCTCAGGTAACCAGGGTCGGCCGAGGCTTGTGCTGCCGGCAGCAGCAGCAGCAGAGGTGTGATGGGGCATCGCCTTCCCCTGATCGCCAGGTCGCCTCCCACCCCTGAGGTCTCCCAAAGAGTGTACAGGCCAGGCTGAGGGACCACCCCTCCAGTACATGAATTTTCATGCACTGGGCCTCTAGTATTTAAATAAAAATATATTTAAAGTCACATACAAATATAGTTAATGAGGATATGGATAAGATTTGAAAAAGAGTTGTAAAAAATTAGGTGAATTTCTTAGCTAAAATTCTTAATTTTAGGATGCTTAAACAATTTTATGTTAAATATCATTAGCCATCTTTTATAAAAATCATTATAAACGTCAAACTGACAAACTCAGGACACAATAGCTTATTAAAAGTATTATCTCTTAACTTAAATAATAAGGGTATTTAAGATCCATATGTAATGAGTTATGCCAAAAGAACTTGAAAATAGAATTACTATCAAACAGTGTTTCACTACTCAGGATATGTATAGATATTATTATCACATGTTGGATTTACAAAAAAAGCTCTTCAGAGTTGTGAGGTCCCCTTAGGTCTGGCAAAAAATATTTGGTTAAATTTTCTGTCTTTCTTAGATACTGTATCTCAAATTATGGGTTCATGATAAGAAAAACCAAGTGTATTTTGAAATAAGGAATTTGCAGTGTTACGAATCACTCTCTTCTGTTATGGTTTTGTTTCAATATAAAATAGTTTCAAGACTCAAATCTTGAACAAAATTTTATAAAATTATTACCTGAACAATTGATTGCACTAGGAAGATAAATCTGAGTCAAATTTTGAGCTAAAACTGTGAAATATAATTTGTTCTAACACTTAATTTTTCTACTTATTTGTAAATGTATTTTTGCTTCACTTTTCTTTAATAAATAATTTAATGTAATGTTGGGTGATACGTAAAATAAAAGTAAACAAGGCAGCATATTAAAAGGTTTGAAAAATAGAATAGCATTATAAAATGCATATACAAAAGGGTTTTACCAGTACAGTTGCTAATAATAAGCTTCAATGCAGTCTTTAGCTTTCTGGCAGCAAGACAAAATTGAGAAATCTGGTCTGTGTCATCATATACAGATTCCGTAAGATTAAAGCAAATCTACTTGCTCAGGAGACATACAGCAATCCTAATAAAAAAAAACAACAAAGGATATTCAAAGGAAATATTACATCTATCACATCCTAGCTCTAAATTCATGACTGTTTTGCTTTTATAATGACAAAGAATTTGCACAAATGCATACTTCAATTGCTGTGATGATTGGGAGAAATCAGGTAAATATGGCACTATGCAATTCCTCACTTTTGTGAATGTCTGAACTATTGAACAGTAGATTTCAGATCACGTGAAAGAACTGATAAACAGAGCAGCCTTGAAGAAATGCTCCCCAAATAGACTTCTCTCAGAAGGGCCTTTGATAGATAGATATTGGGCAGGAGGGAATTTGAGATTGTATTCCCTGGCAAGTAATTGAAATGAAGCAATTCTATGCTGCCAGATAAATATTGACCTATACGTAGTAACACATAGTCAACTCGAAATAGAGTTGACCTTTATTGTAGAAAATGTATAGTCTTGCTAGGATGTGCACCTGAATGAAAGGCTCTCTAACATTGGTACAGTTGGTACTTGAATGAGTGTTTATAGGCCAAGTAAGATCTTCTAAACATGGCTCCTAATCCACCATGTTGTCTAAAAAGATGGGGAACTGAAGACTTAAAACTATTTTACATATAGCATGCTCGCTACTTTTTTAACTAGAAATATTTTAAGTCAAGTGTAATCACATAGCTACTTCAGCCATTAATAAAATAAAATAAAATAAAATGTCCACAGAGCACTAAGCATTGAAAAATCTTTCTTCTTATAATGACACTTTTTTGTATGTAATGTAAAATATTGCACATGTTATATCAAGAAATAGGTGCAAATCTAATTGCCACATAGGACCATTATATGGAAATAGTTAAACATTGGCGGTAATCTTGAAAATGTCACTAGGAACTTTAGATTTATAGCAATTTATTTGCTGTTCTACTCAACAATAGAGATAAAGTAACAATACTAGATGCCTGTTAAATTTATTTCTTGGGTCATTAAAATATTTCAGATGACTATAAGGTATTTATGTTTTATGTATGGCTTTAATACATGGAGACCATATATACATATATGTGTGTATACATATATGTACGTGTGTGTATGTATGTGTGTGTGTGTGTGTGTGTGTGTATAAAATCTATAATCTCCTGCCCTAACCGGTTTGGCTCAGTGGAGAGAGAATGGGTCTTTGGACTGAAGGGTCCTGGGTTTGATTCCAGTCAAGGGCATGTACCTTGCTTGTGGGCATATCCCCAGTGGGGAGTGTGCAGAAGGCAGCTGATCAATGTTTCTCTCTCACCAATGTTTCTAGCTCTCTATCCCTCTCCTGAGTGAGACAGGCTGGACACACCTGGAGCCCTCCTGCGGTCCCTCCCTGGCTGGCCAACCTCCTGGGTTCCTCCCCAGCCTCAATTGTGCACTGGGGGTCCCTCGGCCTGACCTGCGCCCTCTCACAACCTGGTACCCCTCAGGGGAGGTTGGAGAGCCAGTTTCGGCCTGATCCTGCTCAAAGCAGGAGCTGCCCCTTGTCATCAGTGTGCTCCCACAGGGGGAGCGCTGTTCAGCCAGAAGCCAGGCTCATGGCTGGCAAGTGCAGTAGCTGTGGTGGGAGCCTCTCCCGCCTCCACGGCAGCATTAAGGATGTCCTACTTCCAATAACATATATGTGTGATGGTATCAAATCACTTAGGATATCATTCTTTAAAGCTGAGATTAGACAATTTTCTTCTTATACCACACAGAATGTGTCCACTGCTCTGTCAACAGCATTTTTGATGGATTAGACTTTTTCTGTAATTTGTAGCAATATGAGCAGTTTGAGTGAAAATCAATATTAATAAAATGGGGGAGAGGGAAGATATCTTAAGCCTATATAATTTAGTTCAATTCAAAATATTAACTTGGGTACATCTAGAAATATTCCTTCTAGAGATAAAAAGAATTAAATGTCAGAGAAAAAAATGAGAAATAAGCAAACCTCATCTACTAAAAGTAAACATTAAAAATGTTGATTTGTTTTTGGTGAAAACTCTCATCACTTGCGATGGCTTCCTTCCTCCTGGAGCAGAAGAGGATGAGGGAGGGAGAATGGCAGAAAGTATTATACACAGGAGATGGCAGCCTGTGTTGGTAAAAACACTCAGAAAACCCTTTTCCAATAATTACTAAAGTTGAGCACATACACGTTCTAAGACCTAGCAGTTTCTCTCTCATTTAGAAATACACTCAACAAATAATATGATATATACAGGGTGTCCTCCCAAAATGTATACACACTTTCACAGCTGATAGCTCAATTTTGAAAATGGGATGTATTTTAATAAGCTCTGTCTTTATAATTATTAAAAGAGTGTGTATACATGGATACATTTTTTGGGATGACATATATATATATATGAGAGAGAGACTAAGAGAGAAACAAAATAATTAAGTCCTTGGTATAATTATTTTTAATAAACATAAACTAGAAGCAGATAAATGCCTATCACTAGATTTGTAAATAAATTGTTGTGTAGCAAAACAATTGATATCCAGCAATTAACATGAGCTGATAAAAAATACTTTAACATAAAATTTTGTAAAAAATCTAGATACATGAAAGTATACACTGTATGACTCTATTTATATATAGTAAAAATGGCAAGATGTAATCTGTGCTGATGGAAATCATATGTTATTATTGGGAGTTTGAGTAGTGTTTAGAGAAACCTGGGAGAGCTTTTGTGGTAATTCTATATAATTCTATATAAAAAAGCCTAATATGCAAATGACCAAACTGCGGAACCCCTGGTGGAATGACAGGTTGCTATGATATTCACTGACTACCAGGGGGCAGACACTCAATGCAGGAGCTGCCCCCAGCCCTCAGGCCATTGGCCAGCCAAAGCGGGTGCCAGTGGGGTCCCCCAATTGCCCTACCCATCACCCTGAAGAGGGAGGTGACTGGCAGCAGTGTCAGGGAATGAGTGAGTGGGTGGCACCAGGGCTGGTAAGTGGGTGGCACCAGGTTGGCCAAGGCGGGTGCCAGTGGGCACCCCCGGATGGCTCCGCCAGTTACCCACAGATCAGCCCTGATCTCTGGCCAGGCCTAGGGTCCCCACCTGTGCACTATGTCATGCACCAGGCCTCTAGTATTCTAATAATCTTTTCTTGGTTTTATTCAAATATTTTATCTAGGTAATAGTAACAGATGTTTTCACTTGTGAAAATTCATCAGTCTGCACATATGAGATTAATGAACTTATTAATGAATATATTGGTTCAATTAAAAGTTTACCTAATAAAAATACAATGAAGAGAAACATCAAATACAACATTTCCTGCAAATCAAAATCTTGCTATATACCACTGGAATTTTTATGTTTCCTCTTTAGGACCTAAAATAGTAGAAAATTCAACAAAAATTATAATTCAATTATACAATAATAATTTTAATCATCCCAATCTATGACATGCTCATTACATAATAAAATAAAATGTTAAAATAAAAGTAATATACAATTAGGCATACATATTGAGTGTATGGTTAAGCACAGAATATCTACACTAATAAAAGAGAAAAATGGTAATTGGCGAACAACGCTACCCTTTTCATTGGCTAATCAGGGCTATATGCAAATTAACTGCCAACTAAGATTGGCAGTTAACTGCCAACAAGATGGCGGTTAATTTGCATATGTAGGCACAATGCAGGGAGGCGAAAGGGAAAGCAGGAAGAAGCC
>NW_006297660.1:2465583-2480995 GCF_000327345.1 Myotis davidii
GAGCTAGTGATGGGGGGGAGATGGGGGTCCCCTGTCCAAGCCTGACACCTCTGGCGGAGGCATCAGGCCTGGGCTAGGGGCCGATCCTGCGATTGGAGGGTGATGGGGGCCAACGCCTGAGGGCTCCCAGTATGTGAGAGGGGGCAGGCTGGGCTGAGGGACACCCCCCCACACACACACACCCAGTGCATGAATTTCGTGCACCAGGCCCCTAGTGTGTATATAAAAAGAAAACTATTATGAGTTCATTATTCAATTTCAGCTTTAAATAAAAAAGTTAATGTCAATTAAGTGAAACAACTCATTAAATTGTCCTTTGAATTGTCAAAAATACATATTGCTTTATTTTCAACTGCAGGTATACTAACATTCTCCTATATGAAATCAACCATCTTTAAACAAAACTAAAATTACTTTTGCTTTAATTATTGTATATGTAACCAACTTTTGTGAATCTCTATTTGTTCATGTTAACAAAAGTAGACATTTTACAGACAAGTAAATTTCTTGGAATATTTAATATATTTTGAAAATAGAAAATTTCAATCATCCATGAAATTAAACAGTGCTTTAGGGAGAAAAAAACCCCACAAACTTTTCAATTATGCATCCTGTCTCCCATCTTAGATTCTCTGTTTAAATTTCCATGTCAAAGTAAATACTAGTAGTGTCTTACTCCCAAACAAACTCTTTAGAAGTTTGGGGGTTTTTGGGTTTTTTTTTTTGTCTCATGCAAATTCCCCTTTTACTTTAATAATCTCTACCTGAAGTGCCTGTGGTTTGACTCTTCTGGTGGGACTTCCTTGCTGCACAATTCTGCTTGCTTGCTTGTTCTTATCGTATCATATGATACAGTTGTTCAAATTATATGTTTAGCAGGTGTTTAACTGTTTGTGGAAGAAAGAAAGTCGAAAAGAAGGAGGGAGGGAGGAAAGGAAGGAAAGCAGAAAGGTACAGAGATGGAAGGGAAGAGGGGATAAGGGGATCACTTTCCACGTGCCATAGTGGTAGAATATGGAATTCACCGAGTTTCTTGCCTCAGTCTTGCCCCTGAAGTAAATGTACCAATCATTTGGCCTTACTGATAGTTAATTTTCTTGTTCATATTAGTATTTGTTCTTTTTGTTTCATTTAAACATTTTTCTAATATTAATTATGAAGAAATAATGAGATCTAAAATAAGCATAAGGTGGAAAATCTGGGTAGAATTAGTCTGTGAGTTTCACTAAAAATTCTGATATGTAATAGAAAAAAAAATGGACCAGGTCTGACCCTCCCTAGCTACTCATTACATTCCCTGAAATCTCTCCAGTAAAGATAAATGCAGACAAGTCTTTTATCCACTTTTTAACCTTGTGTCTTATGCTCCGGGATCCCACAAGAATTATCTTGTGCTGTAGAACATATGAGAAAAGTTGTAATTACAGATAACATTGCTATAGTTATATAAAGTAGTCAGATAGAATATATATCTTAGAAAATTGTACATGGTCTAGTTTCAAACTCAATATATCTTTTTTTACATGGAAGAACGTGTGTGATGTATTTGCTTGTCAGAGTAAGAGATTTCAAAAAATTTATTTAAATTAGAATCTTAAATATTTAAAGTATTAATGGAATATCTGCAAACACTTCCATAATACATCTTTAAAACAAATTTTATTAAGGATTTCAAATAGATTAAATGTATATGTTATTTTCAATCCCAAATAGTCAGATTTATAAATTAAAGTAATGCTGAAATATTCATCTGGTTTTCAGGAAGACTTTAAAAATAGGGTTTGCACCCCCAGGCTCAGGGGGTAGGATTTCTGACCAGATATAAGACAGAATTCAAATAATGAGTAGATTTTGTCGTGTCTACACATAAAGACTGATGAGAAAATAGAATCATAGATACAGTGCCAGTAAGAAATTTGATCTAAGTAAATTCAGATTAAGCTAGTTTGTAAGTGATATTTAATTGTTGAATAAGCAAAAAGGAACACGATTAAGAGGTGCAAAAATTAAGAGGTGGGAAAGGACATGAATTGGGGTCCCCACCAGCCATTTATTAGGCTGAGTATAGTCTGAGAAGGGAGACTGGCGAGAGCTTGGATGAAATGGTAATAGGCAATAAATTAGAAAATTTGTATTGTGTTAAAAATAATTTCAGGGGTACTGAAATGAAATATTTTCATGTGATTGCTTTTCTGAGAAATACGTGAGAAGACAATCAAAATTAGTATGTGTCTAGGTATCATTTAGATAGGAAATGTATTATTTTAGAACTTTAAGGTTAATATGGGTTACTGTATTTGGTTTGCTTTGAAAATTAAAGATTGAAAGAAGCTGGATTTTTGAGGTCACTTAATTACAATAGATATAATTGTTACAATAATAATAATAACTGCTATGTTGACAGTTAATATAGAGAGAAAATGTAAGTTTTGTTTTCTATAAGGTTCAGGGACACATGTTTTTTAAATGTCCTGTAAATTGATTAAATGAAATTTTATGAGATACATTTTGTGGAAGTATTTTTTTTTAAATCCTCACAGTAGGAGGATTTTTTTTAAAATTGATTTCATAGAGAGATAAAGGGAGAGAGAGAGAGAGAAACATCAATTGGTTGCCTCCCCTACTCACACCAACCAGGGATTGAACTCGCAACCTAGGTATGTGCCCTGACCAGGAATTGAACCTGCAGCCTCTTGGTGTATGGGACAATGCTCCAATGGAAGTATTTTTTTTTTAATTGTAGAGCACTGTTTCCACTAAGCTGTCAATTTTTACTTTTTATAATTATTGTTAGGGTCAAATGAACTAAATATGTCTCTGATGCACTACTATATGAACATTGCTGTAATGGAATAATGCAAACGGGGGGGGGGGGTCTCTACCATAATGCAAATACAGTATATGGTATAATCTTCTACCACTTAGTGTTTCCAGGCTGAAAGCACCTATAAACCTACACTGTTTATTTCATTCATATAATTATTCTACAATTACAAATTTGATCATGTACCCGAAATTTGGTAATGACAATAGATTAATTTCCAAAAAATTATTTGATGCAAATGGAATTTTCTTTTTTAATTCTCACCCAAAAATATTTTTTCCATTGATTTTTTTTTTTTCAAAGAGAGTGCAAGGGAGAGAGGCGGGGAAGAGAGAGAGAAACATCCATGTGAGAGAGACACATCCATTGGTTGCTTCTGCACCTGCCCCCGCTAGGCCAGGTCTGAGCCAGCAACTGAGGTACGAGGTATGTGCTCTTGACCCTTGTTAGGAAATCAAACCTGTAAAGCAACCCTTCAGTCCGCAGGCTGACACTCTAACCAATGAGCAACCGTCAAGGCTGCAAATGGGAATTTAATGGCGGTATCGCAATAATTCAGTGAAATGCCTATCGGTTTTAGTAATAAGATGTTAAGTTAATGTGGGGCTTGTTATTAAGAGGATGTTAATTGTTTTAAAATAATTATGATTGTATTTATTTAATTTTAAAAAAGCAATATAACTTCTAAAGAAGTGGATGCTAGCTCTGGCCCAGTAGCTCAGTTGGTTAGAGCATTGTTTGGATACTTCAGGGTTTCGGGTTCGGTACCCAGTCAGGGCACATACAAGAATCAACCAATGAATGCATCAATAAGTGGAACAACAAATCTCTCACTATCTCAAAAGAAATTAATAAAGAATAAAATTTTTAAATAAAGATGTGAATGATAATTATTCATTTTTTAGAAAATTCTAAAGAATTATATAAGTTTTTTCCTAAAATTTATTTTTAATAATAGTTGACATATTATATATATTAGTGTCAAGTCTGCAACATAGTAATTTAACATTTACATACCTTACAAAGTGATCACCGCAATAAGTCTAGTAACCGTCTGTCACCATATATAGTTATGATGATGTTATTCAATCTATTACCTATGTTGTAGATTTTATCCATGACTTACTTTACTAGTATAACTCAAAGCGTGTACCTCTTTCTAATCCCCTTCTCCAGTTCTCTAACCTCCTACTCCCCCTTCATCTGGCAACCATCAGTTTGTTCTCTGTATCTATGAGTGTGTTTCTATTTTTTGTTTGTCCATTTTGTTTTAAGACCACAAGTCTGAGTGTATACCATGGTCCCTCTTCATGGGTAGTTCTTGAATTCCAAATTTTATTTCCTGGTACAATGAGACTGTTCAAGATCTGCATTAATTTTTGACTTTGTGTTCTATTTTCTGTTTGGCTTATTTGTCTTTTGTCCTGCACAGCATAAGACCTGACAAATGCTTTGAGTGGAAAAGCAGCAAGGGATGCTGGGCTCATATTTCTGCCAGTATCTTTTCTTTCGCGTTGGATTATCCCATTGGCTGTCATCAGAGAACTGAAGTCCAATTTTTCTCTTCCTGTGCCCATGAGATACAGATGGCTCTGAACTGCTGCGTGCTTCTCAGCTGCTGAGCCTCACACACTGTGAATGAGCCAAGGCAACAAGGGGAAAAGTGATCATCTAATCTCTCTTCCCTTCTCCCTCAGACCAGATCCTAAACTTGCTTCCGTGATTGCTCATCCTTGAATTTAAACAGCTATTTCATGCGTTGTATCCAGTTTGGAGAAGCAGTTTTGAGTGTTGCTTTGATGTAAATTACTCTGCCATACTATAAGGGAAATAGCAATGTGAATATACTGAATACGACTATGCTGTGCATATAAAATAATTAAAATGGTAATGTTATTACCACAATAAAAATAAAAAGCAGAAATTCATAAAATAGGAAGTATAGAATAAATTATAAAAATAAAAGTTAACAGAAACAGGAACAAAAATATTTAGAGGAAATCTAAAGAAGAAAATAATCCATAAGATTTATAGATGTCCTGGTGGATGTGTTCTTATAATGTACAATGACCACATCTGTTTTTTAATCTTCTTTCTCATTTCTGATTTCTAGAAAGTACATTAGAGAATCTCAAAAGTACTAGGAGATTGAAAAACAAGCAAACAAAACACTGCACACCTATTATAATGGCTTCTATTAAAAAGACAATCAAGAGCCTGGCCTGTGTGCCTCAGTGGTTGAGCGCCGACCTGTGGACAAGGAGGTCACAGGTTCAATTTCTGGTCAGGGCGCATGCCCAGGTTGTGGGCTTGATCCCTAGTAGGCGGTATGTGGAAGCAGCTTATCAATGATTCTTATTGGTTATGTTTCTATCTCTCTTTTCCTCTCCCTTCCTCTATGAAATCAATATACTAATAAAAGGGAAATATGCAAATTGTCCTGGATGCCCTCATGCAATGACTGAACAGTAGGCTGCTTGGGGATGCGTGGGGCGACTGGGCTGGCAGGGGGGGCAGTGAGGGGCAACCAAGCCTGCAAGGGGGTAGTTAGGGGCAATCGGACCAGCAATGGGGGGCAGTTAGGGGTGACCAGGTCGACAGGGGGTCAGTTAGGGGCAATAAGGCCAGCAGGGGGGTCAGTTTTGGGTGATCAGACTGGCAAGGGGGTGGTTAGGGGCGATCAGGCAGGCAGACAGGTGAGCAGTTAGGAGCCAGCGGCCCTGGATTGTGAGAGGGATGTCCAAATGGTGGGTTAGGCAGCAGTCAGACATCCTCTGAGGGGTTCCATATTGAAGAGGGTACAGGCTGGGTTGAGGGAACCGCCCCCCCCATGCATGAATTTCATACATCAGGCCTCTAGTGTTGATACATATATCAACAACAACAAAACAAACAGTAAGCATTGGAGAGAATATGGAGAAATTAGAACCCTAGTTCACTGCTGTTGGCTATGTAAAATTGTACAACTTATAAATAAATCTGTATAGGTGTTCTCCTCAAAATTAAAAACAGAATCAACATACGATCCAGATCTTCTGGGTATGTACCCAAAAGAACCAAAGCAGGGTCTTGAAGAGCTATTTGTACACTCAGATTCATAACAGCATTATTCACAACAGCCAAAAGCACCTACCGATAAATGGATAAAAACTGTGATAAATAAAATGTATAAATTTGTATATTTATAATGGATAATTACTCAAGCTTAAAAATGTCCCTGGACAGTTTTGCTCAGTGGATAGAGCATTGGCCTGCGGACTCAAGGGTCCTGGGTTCGATTCCGGCCAAGGGCATGTACCTTGGTTGCGGGCACATACCCAGTAGGGAGTGTGCAGGAGGCAGCTGATCAATGTTTCTCTCTCATCGATGTTTCTAACTCTCTATGCCTCTCCTTTCCTCTCTGTGAAAAATCAATAAAATATATATTTTTAAAAAAGAAGGACATTCTTATTCATGATAACACATGGATGAAATTTGAAGAATAGTACATCAATGAAATAAAGTAATCACAAAAGAAAAAATTCTATGTGGTTCCACTTATATGAGATACCTAGAGTAGTCACATATATAGAAACAGAAAGTTAGAATCTGGCTTGTCAGTAGATGGGAGGAGGGGAAAATGGGGAGCTATTGTTTGACATATGAGTTCTAAGATGGATGGTGGTAATAGTTGCACAACAATGCAAACATACTTAATAGTATTGAATAGTATATTTTATGTGTGTTTCACCATAATTAAAAATAACATGGTCCTTTTGCAAAGAGATTGTTTCCCTCCATCCACCCATACATCTGCATATTTGCATTGAGAGCAGTCTAGGAAAATGTCATTTAATGTTATAATTTATATGAAGACAGTACTATGAGTTTATATATTATTTCCACATGTTTTGTTTGGTTGTGTTTCTTTTTTTCTTTTTGTTATACTTTGCAATTTTGTTTGATACCTTTCTGATAAGCATATGTAATTTAAAAATAAACTATACAAATGTGCGAAAAGTCCAGTAAGTAATCTCCATTGGTAACATAGAAAATAGACCAATAGCCATGCATGAAAATAGAAGAATGCACAAGAAGACAGTAACAATAACATGTAGTTAAATGTTGCTTTTATGTTGTTCATCTGATCATCACTTCTAAACCTATAATGTGCTTTAGTCTCTCCTCCCAAGATAATTGAAAATAAAAAATGCCAAATCTCTGAAGCCTTAATGTAGGAGCAAAATATAGTTTTAATCTATGTACTTAAACACATTAAACTCGATTAAATGCTTTGTATACTTTCATCGTAATCATAAAACATCCTGTTTTATTATTTTTCCATTTTTTATGAACCAGGGTGGGAGTGAGAGTATTTACTGTTTCTTTCCTAGTCTAAATGGTTTTTAACCATCCTAGTAGAGGAAAAAAAATAAAAGTCACTATGAACTTCAATCCCAATCCTTTGTCTTCAAATCTAAAATATTCTTCTTTATCATTAAGACTCAGTATAATGTTGCTCTTTCAAATTTGTCAAAACATATTTGATTCATCTAAAAACATCTAATTAACTCTAACCAAAATTACTTTTAAACTATGCTTCAGACATCATGCTAATTTACTTACTCTTTTTTGTCTAAGCCACAATTTAGCTCTCTCCCATCTTCCATTCTTCTTCTGTTCCAATCTTGAATACCATGGTCACGACAAATTTAAATAAAGCTGTTTCTGTCTATTATGAAAATCCCTTCCATCTTTATATATATATTCATGTGATTATATAATTTTACCAGGCTAGTATTTAATACAGTCTGGAAATTAGCTTTTATTTACCATTTTGTTCTTAATTTTGGTTCTAGGAATAGATTTCAAACTAATTGAGAGGAACGGTTGTGAAGTATTTTTCTTCATTTTTTCCTAATAAATAGCACAGTTTTTGACACACAACAGGCATTTATTACTTTATTGATTCATTTAAAAATACTTCTTTTAAAGGCAAATAATTGCCTGTAATTTACCTTTGGTGTAAATTAATTCTATCGACCTCTGGAGCCAAACTGAAGTAAGTTTTTATGATTAAAATACTTGCTTCAATTTAAGTCTTGAAGGTATTACTAAATGGAAAGAAAAATAATCTTTCATTACAGACAATATTTTGATTTTAAATGACAGATATTAAATGCTATTAAAAGCAACTATATTTTGAAATGTTTATTAAGGATAGGAAAGTAAGAGAACATTATCTTTTAATACCACTCAACAATATTTATCTCATATCTACCATGTGCTGGAAAATCTATTAGATGCTAGAGATACCAAGTAGAACAAGTACCGGGTATCTCAGCCCAACATCTGTAAAGCTTGGTATAAAGCAGAGGCATCTGCAGGCAATCGCGATGATAACACCATTGCAATGACACTGCGATTAGCACTATCTTGTACTCAGTACATGATATGGAGGAGAGGGTGCTTTCCAGAGGAATTTATGATCTAAGTGAATAGCATTAAATTCCCAAGTAAAGAGGGGAGATGCAAAGTGAAGGAAGAACACTTTTTAAGACTGACACTAAGTATTACATGGCAGTAGGATAAATCGGTTGGGAATAAAGTGAAGAGATGGGAAGAGATCAGGCTACCTTTAAAAAATACATGCAAAATGTATCTACCACTACTACAGACTATAACACATTATCACTTCCCTGGTCTACTGAAGTAGTTTCCTCCCTAGCCTCCTGACTTCCCCAATATCTGTACACAGCAGAAGGTATGAACTTTAATATATATCTACTAGAGGCCCAATGCATGAAATTCATGCAAGAGTAGGCCTTCGTAGCTGTGGCTGCCTTGATCCTCCCTCACAGCCTTGGAGGCTGCAACCCTGGAAGGATGTCCAGTCTAATTAGCATATTATGCTTTTATTATTATTATAGATATAAATAGTTATATTCTTAAAGCTATCCACTACTTACATTTTTATCAATATGAAAGGTAATTTGGACCCGGTGTACTTCGTAAATAAGCTTTATCTCTTTCTACTATTCTACTTATTGTATTTCAACCGCAGTAATCTTTCAATTTCTCAAAATCAACAAGGTCTTTTTTATGTAAGAGACTTTAAATTTACTTTTCCTGTATCCTAAATCCTCTCCTTAATCCTCATCTTTTTGCTGACACCTATTCATCCTTTAATTCTCAGCTTCAATATTTTACTTTCAACAAGGTCTTGCTTGGAGACCCAGTATAATTTATCTTATTTTGTTCAGCACCATGTGATAAGCACATAGGATTATGATGGCATATAGTAAGTGCTCAATAAATATTTGCTGAAATGAATAACTGGAGGAAAGCTGAATAATAGAAAAATAAGAAATGGAGAGTTGTGAGCTTACCTGGCCGCCTTACTTAATTGATTGGAGGATGTCAGTTTGAAAACAGAAAAAAAGGAATTAAGAGACAGAGTAATCCCATTGAGTAAGGGAGAAAAGCTGGTGAAGCCTAGAAAAATGGAGGCTGGTAGGAAAATACATGATTTGAGCAGGTATTATAGACATGTAATCAATGGCACCTTTAAACTGATAGGATATGTTTAGTGAGGCATGGAAGATATCTAATTTTCTGCCATAGGAAACGAGGCAGAAAATTGAGAGTTGTGCTATTCTTTTTTGAGAACATAAGCACACACAAACTCAAAACCAACTACAGTTTAATAGAAAGATGTGAAAAACCCAATTTTGGGTGCTTTTGAACATATACTGTAAGTGAAAATGTCAAGATGACAGCAATATATAAAGATACACAATAGAGCATTGGAGATGTAGCAATTTTAGTCATCTTCTGATAACTGGAAGCATGCTATTGAATGAGCTCACTTGAAGAGAGTATTGGGCAGATAGAAAGTCAGATTCTTAAGATATTTAAATATAATAAATAAAAAAAATAATAAAAAGAGAAAGTAGACCAGAACTAAGGACATTTGTTATCATGAAATGCTAAAGCTAAGACTTCTTGTAGTGCGAGGACATGGTCCATAGACTAAAATAATGCAGTAAAAATTT
The DNA here is from genome assembly GCF_000327345.1 of Myotis davidii. Lineage (NCBI taxonomy): Eukaryota > Metazoa > Chordata > Mammalia > Chiroptera > Vespertilionidae > Myotis > Myotis davidii. The sequence continues at coordinate 2,475,442 of NW_006297660.1, forward strand.
TTAGAGTTTACTGAATTCTTCACAAAGATAACTGGCAAAAGAGTTTTATTCATTTGAGGGGCAGTGGCTAAAATTCAGAGTTTAAGGCTGAATAGAACTCGGGAACAACAGGACGAAGACAATTTTTTCAAAGTCTACCTATAAAAGGAAGAGGAAAAAAACTATGAATAGTTGAGAGAGGGGGTTTTATGTACAAAGTATATTGTGAAGATGAAGAGCTGTGTAATGTCATTATATCTAAGTGGGGAATACCTAATTAAGAAGAATAGAAGAACATTGGTGATCCAAAAAGGGGCATCCCATTCCCGAGAAGGCAGAAATGTTTGAGAATCATGATCAAGATGAAAAGATTAAGTTTAAGAATTAAGAGAAATAGTGGGGATTCAGGAAAATGTATGTGTTAAGTCTTTTGTTTTCTTTGAGAAGTGCAAGTTAATGTCACTTTTTCAGATTGAGACAAAGTTGGGCTCATCAAATGAAACAGAAGACTAAAGTTTTGACACAATATGATACAATTCTAGCTGAGTGAAATTACATTATTTTTATTTGTAATGTCTTTACTAATTTCTACTTTATATTCCTATCAACTTGACAGGGTTTTAAATGCTTCTATTGTGTAAATGTACATAAAATAGGATAATTGAATATTATAGAACAAAAGTGATAATAATATTACACACATGTCTAATTCTTTACTCTGTATGCATTTTAAAAATCTGATGGGATTATCTAACAAATAATTTCTCAGATGAGAAGAGTGCTGTCGTAGGTAGGGGAAGGTCATATTCAGATGACTGGTTTTGAGGGACCAGATTTTTGCATTGGGATGAACAAACACTTTCAGATGAAACTGACCAGCCCTACATCTCCCCTATACAATTACTTTTTAAATATAAAAGCATGCATTGAAATTGTTGACTTAAATAGCTCCAAATTATATTAACAACACAGCTATACTTTTAACTGCCTTAGAAGACAATTTAGTATGTTCAATTTTGAAACTACAAAAAATCAAAAAAACCTTTTGGGCATTATAATCCTGCTTAGAGATATCTTATTCCTTGCTATGTCAAGGTAGTCAGAGGCCTATTATTGCTAGAAATCTATTCTTAGCTAAATGGGTAAGTGAGCAATTATTGCCTTCAAAGAAAGTGGCTTCTTTTGTAGAAAACTAAGATAGGCAAATAAAACCCAAATTATTACATTTCAGCTTATGATTAAAATACCTGTGGCAAGTAGCTCTAATGAAAAAAAAATACATCAAAATAGATTGTATTAGTTTTGCTATTGTGTTTCTATATCAACCTCTAGAGAAAGTATTATTATTAATGGTAGTTATTGCACTTGAAACTTCATTGCCTTTTCAATAAAATATAATCCAGAAGTCTTGAACTTTATAAAAATAGACTGAAAACAGATGTAATAATAGCAAAGGCATCCCTGCTTTTCTATCCAAAAAGAAATTTACAGGAGTTCCTGCCTATGCTAAATCCTCCTGATGCTCTTAGCAAATAATATTTTTTTCTTTCCTATACTACTAAATGGTACTCTTGTTTTGCCATTTGATAAGTACTTGTGAACTAGCCTTTGGCTCTAACAGAAAAGGACCAATTTCTTGAAATATTTTTAAGAGGGGGAGTCTCTATATGAACCTTCAGTGGCTTGTATATATTTTCATGATTATTTGAAAAATATACACTTCAAGTTTTTTTCAATTATTTAATTATGCTTAAATGATACTTAAATGCAGAGTAAACATTTTATTCAACAGTTATATGATTAGTAACATGCAGCTTAAATAAATATATTTCAGCTACCTGAATCAAGGTTTTTGTAAAATGGGTGATTTCTCATTTTTTTTTAAGACTAACTTTTCTATTGTAAAAATCAGTTAAGGTCTCCTTGGGTTTTGAATTCTGTATCTTTGGAGTTTAGAGAGAAAAAAATGTGGAAGATGTTGAAATTATTCTATAAGAAATGTTTAAGATTTATATCTAAAAATAATATAATTATAGATAATATATGCTAAAATTCACTTATGTTTATACTTTTCCATAAAAATCAACAATATAATCTTTAAGCCATGTGGCTAAGCAGACAGTTTCTCTTTTAGCCCATGATAAATTAAATTATTTCTTTCATGTGAACTTGACCAACTATTTTTATGTCCCAGGCCATTCTTGACTTCACTGTATTGCAATCGGAAATAGGCATGCCCTTGAGTCAGGAGCTATATTACTGTTTCAGAGTATCCTAAATCATTACTCAAAAGTAGACCAGGAAAATCTGATCAACGGCTCTGAAAAATGCCCCCTGCTGTTTGCTCACTCATTTCACATCTTTTCTTGTTTCTAGACTGAGTGTATTTCTTTAAGTCTATTTTTCTTTCCCATTATGTGCTCTCAAATAAGAGAACAGAGGGAGATATTCTCAACATCTTTGACTGGGAAATAATCTTTTATTGATTAGAGCTGAAGATTTAAAGGTTTCCTTAGATAGAAGTGGGGATATAATGACACTTTAGGGTAAAAAACAGTGAGTTTTATTCTTCACGGTAGCAGCTAACGAAACACCTTCTGTTTGATGAAAAAGAACCACGGATCTGGAATAGTGGTTAGGAGGAAATTCTTACATGTGTGTAGAAGAGATTATTAAAATGATAAGAAACAGCCTTTAAAAAAATCACAATACTGTTTTACTGATCCTTTACATTTCCTCCAATATTTACAATATTTCAGGAATGTAGAACAAGATTTATAATTAAACTTATAAAATTAACAGTTACAAAAATTAGGAGAATAGAAAATAAGGTAAAGATCCAAAATGATTCATTCAGTTAAGGAAGGGAGGAAGAGAGGTGAATAGCTTTTATATTCTCTTGTGGCTGCTTGGCCTGAAAAAGGATAGTAATTACACATAGACATTGTGAATATTAGTAGCGTTTCCTGTGTAAAATATGTATTTTATAGGTTTGGTACATAAAAGTCATTCGGTCTACTAGTTTACTAGATTCAAGTCCTTCTACCCATATTGTTATATAGTCAGTTTATAGAGTATTTAAAATATGTTTGCTAGAACACAATTTTTAAAATTTTTATTTTACTCATTGTGTAAGACTTATAAATCAAGGATCTACTATTTCTACGCTATTGACTATGCACTGAGTCTAAAGTTGTGAATGTATATGTATATGTATATGTATATGTTTATGTATATGTATATGTACATCTACACCTATATCTACCTATAGATTCCCTGGCCTCACAGAGCTTTCAGTCTAACAGGAGTAAAAGAGAAAAAATAATAATACTAGCAATAGAAAATATTCTACATTCTACAGCTACATAAGGGAATAACTGAGATTAAATGTGAAGGAATATTTATGCATCTACATACATTTAGATAAAATTTATAAACTGGGGGAACTAGTAGTATTTAAAATTTGATCAAATTGTTAACATCGGAGACAAAATTCTGTATATCTGGCCTGTTTTGAAAAGCTGGAAGATGTGACAATACTGGGGAAACCTCCATTTGACACTGGCCCACTGGGTCTGAGAGGGACCACCCTTCTGGGCAAGGCAAGCATCAGCCTGGATCCATACATTCCACTATCTCATGTTTACATATTTACCCTGAGAATGAGTGTTGACAATTGCATTTGTACTTATAAAAGTAAAAACTACACAAAGAAAGAAAACCACAACAAAAATTGAACGCTTCCTTTTCTTGAATACAATGCTCTTGCAGGTAGGTGTGATTCTCCTGGGGCAAGCTTTTTGGAGGAAATGACATATAAGTTGAAACCTGAAGAAAGAACAAAGAAATAAGAAGGGATGATTCTGCTGTTAGGCATCTATTCTCTTGGGTAATAAAAATTCATAGTAGCTAATATGTGGTGGGCACTGTGGTCCATTGGTTTAGAATTATACCTAGTCCCTGCTCTAATGGAGCTCACAGTTGACTAAGGAGAAAGTATGTGACAAGATCCAGATTTGGCAGTGCATGAAGCACAGAGTATGAGTATGTTCACGATGGTCAAAGGTAGAGCCTGACAGTGAGAATGTTGATACAGTTCTTTGAGTAGAGAGATGGTCTGTATTGAAGATCTCCTGAGCCATGTTAAGAAAATCAGATTTTATTCCAAAAAAGTGCAAATGAGAAGGTATTGCACAGTTTGAGGGCACTACTCTGAATAAGTGTTTGTGTGTGTGTGTGTGTGTGTGTGTGTGTGTGTGTGTATCTGTGTCTATGTGTTATACTTCTGAGTCTGGGCTGGAAAATGAATGAGAGAGGTAGAGCATGCAGGCATGTAGCTTGGTTAACTTAGCATGTTAGTAAAGTAAGTGAGAGAGGATGGTGGGGGTTGTGAGGAATGAACTGAATAAAGAGTCACATGGTCCTTAACTAAGCATAAATGAAGAGTCATTCACCCCATCTTTCTCAGTGTCCCTCTTCCTCAATGCCTACTATATTTCCTGGTACATAAGAAACTTCAGAAATGTTGTTGTATATTATTTTGTTACAAATTGTCTGATTTGTTATAAATAGCACCTGGCACATAATAAACGCTTACTAACTGTTACAAATAGGCTAGTGAGGAAAAGTATTGTAATGGCAATGGATGGACAAGAGCTGTGAAATCAAACTGTTTTTGAATTCAACTTTTAGACTGTATTATTTCATTTAAAGATCCACTTTTCATAAGCTCTGTGACCCGGAGGCATGCTATATAACTTTATTGTGTCTCAGTTTCTTCATATGTGGAGCTTATGTTAGTTGGTGCAAAGATTCAATTGATACATGCAAAGGACTTAGAACAAATATAAAGAGAGAAAAAGTTCTGGCTTTATCCTAATCAGCGCAATGGACAGTGGTGCTTCTCTGGCCATTTTTCTGCAATAATACTTTGATCCAATGCAACAGTGTTCAGCAACCTCAGAGAAATGTTAGATGACAAAAAAGAGCTGGGTGTGAAAATAGTTAAGGCATGGTAGGATATGCATACATGAAGAGGCATTCACTCCATCTTTCCAAGAACAAAATGTACAGTTCTAAGCCTATTAGAAGCAAACAAACAAAAGGATGGTTAAAGCCATCAGCTAAACTGTAGTTTCTCATAACACACAATGTTCACAATATCACTGAAATGTACCGAGGCTAGAACGTAGGATTCCCTTAAATAAGGCACAATTACAAAGAAGTACCAAAGAATAAGAAGAGAATGTTAACTCTAATACATATTTAACCAGTAGGCTAAAATGCAACTCATTTTATTTATAATTAATCATCAGCCTAACTAGATGCTACCTTATATAATAATGAGTAAAATTTATCAAGAAGGAGAAAACTAGACAATGTGGTGGGAAAGAAATCTTCAGAAAAATTGAAAAGAAACAATCATAAAATATGTTATGAAAATATTTGTTAGTGTAAAATATTAGTGTTTTGAACCAAAATGGCTTTCCTAAAATGAGATCTTATATCAAGGACCGCCCCTTCTGAATCAAAGGCTTGCATGGAGTCAGCTTTTTCCAACATGGTATTAGGGAGC
>NW_006297660.1:2481155-2485965 GCF_000327345.1 Myotis davidii
AACAAAAATTAAAAGACAAATTCAAGAACTGGTGGTGGAGGATGTTTTATGAAGTTGGTCTCTTATGTGACAAATGATGTTTAATCCTGGATACATTCTATGGAACCCTTTGGGGTTAAATCTCAGGACAGTGGACAGGGGTGCAGCTATTAAAGGGGATACATTTTCTCCTGTGTGTGATGACTGAAAGGTATTTAGAATATGGGTGTCAAGGTGTTCCATACTAACACAGGCACAACAGTAAGGAAACAACAGTATAGAAAGTAGTTTACAAAAAATTTCAAAGTAGTAATATTGCTTTGAAAATATGAAAAAGTATTTTAATATGTCATTTAATTAATTTCTACCCTGTAGGAGGTCCAGGAGAAAACCTAATTAATTATGAATCCTCCCTAAGGAATTCTAATTAATTAGAATTTCACTTAATAGACATATTCTTCAAATGGGAATAAAAGTACCCCCTTATTTCTGATAAAGCTGGTTAGGACTTGTTTCCAATATAAGGATAAAAGTTGTGATTTAAAAAAACTATGTAATGAGTTAAAATAATCCTCATTCTCACCTCCACCTCTTATACTGATGTACAGCTAGAGAAGGAGCCCCTTTGATGGATGGATAAGTGAAGGGTCTCATGGTGGGAGTAAGGAAGGAGACAGGCAGTGGAAAATTCCTGCCTCAGGGACCTTAAGTATTAGGAAAGGAAAGAAAAAGCGTGGTTTGTATCTTTCCCAGATACTCACCACAAACTAAGCATATAGAACCAGGGCTGTACAATTTCAATGTGGTACTTCTTCTTCGCCTTAAATATCTACCTTGCAGAATTGTTTCAAATGGGCCATCTGAGGGGCTTGAACTGGGAAAGGGCTCAAGGGAACCAAATTTGCCGCTGACAGTTTGGAGAAGAGCAATTGAATTCGCAGAGTCACCTGAAGAAAAGGAAATACTAGGGTTTCATAGTTCCTAGAATAAAGAGTTTAAATTTTATCATTCATCTTGTTTATTTAATGAAAAATATAGCAAACACTTGACTGCTTACAGGAACATTTAATAAGAGACAGAAATATTTAATCCTCACACCAGATCTATAAGGTAGCTTTTCATAGTCACCTTTCACTTGATTGGAAATCAATAGTTTGAAGAAGCTAAGTACTTTGTCCAAAGTCTTTAGAGTAATTAAGATTGATGGAGCTATTATTATAACCCAATCCAACTGAGTTTAATAATCATGATTTTCATCATGGTAAAATATCATTTCTGAGATTGCAATCACATTTAAATATTTTGAAAGCATTCTCACAATACATTATTAAAAATAATATGTTTCTTATTCAATTTCATACTAAAATTCTAAAAGATATAGCATCATGATTTCTCAAGGTCTTGAACTTGGTGCAGGAGAACATCCCATAAAACTAAATTGCTTAAATTATTAGCATTTCTGAGAATCATTTAATTAATATATGATACTTGAAATATAGCATTATTATGTTTTTCACCTACTGTTAGGAGCTACAGAGGTGCATATGAATTTATATTATACTACTATTAGTTTCTCCAAATTACTAGTACTCTGTTATGCTCATGAGATAAGCAGAGAGTATTAGAATGAACATTTAAAAAAAAACTCATTAAATGTATACATAAGATCTATGATATTCACTGCATGCAAACTATACTGCAATATTTTTAATAAAGAAATAAAAAAAGAAAATATTCAGAGAGACTTGAGAGTCACGTCATCCAATTATATGCACAGACCACACATTGATTTGTCTTTGAACTGTTTAAAAAATAAATAAGAAACATATTTATAATACATATTTATAATGCAATGTGTCATGTGAATAATGACTCCATATGTGCTTATATTAAAAAAGTGTTTATTATTTTGATATGATAGTTTATTGAGGTTACATTTTATGTTTTTTAAAGTAACTAGCATATATATATGCTGGCATATTTAAAATAAAATAATTCCCTAACTCGCATTTGTTTTACATTAACAAATAAAAATAAACAAAACAGATATAATTTTTTCAATGATGAATATTCAGGTGACTATCAAATTTAACTCCTGACATTTTGAAATTAAAAAAAAAGGTAAGCCACACATTGCAATAATAATATTTTTAAAATTGTACTTTCTTTTGGTTTCCTTTTTGTACTAATAGTTTTCTTTGTTTATGGAAGCTAATTAGTTAAGTGGCTGATTTTCTCTACCAACCTAAAAATTCTTAGATAATCATAACAATTTTAATATTTTAGTAGCAAGAGGACTTTATTATCTTCCTTATTATTCTGTTGATGTAATTAAATTAAATTAATCTCTCTGTCTGGTTCTATAAGTAGCTGCCTTTACAAAAAAGTATGTGCTCTTTTCATTTTATAGCTCTTAGTTGTTCTTCCAAGAAATGTTTGTTATAACCTGTATTAGTCAGGATTCTTCAGAGAAACAAATCCAATGGGATATATGCATATTTACCGTAAGGAATTAGCTCACACAAGTATGGATGATGGCAAGTCCTGAGATATTCAGGGTGAGTTAGCAAGCTGAAGAGTCAGGATAGTTGATGGTTTAGTTTCAGTCTAAGTCTGAAGGCTTGAGAACTAGAAAAGCCAATAATGTAGACCTAGTCTGAAGGCCAGCAGGCTTGCGATGCAGGAAGAGCCAATATTTCAGTTCAAATACAAAGTCAGGTAAAAGGCTGATGGCCAATTTAAAGACTATTACTCTCCCTTAGCTATGGGAAGTTCAGCTGTTTTCATATCCAGGCCATCACCAGATTAGGTGAGGCAGACGTACATTATGGAGGGCTGTCTGCTTTACTCTAACAACTGAAACGTGAATGTCACCCAAAACACCCAGAATGATGTTGAACCAAACATTTGGCTACTGTGTGCCCATCAAATTAACCATCGTAAACAATGTGCTTACTCTTGTACTTGCATTGTGCATGTAAGGTTTGCCTATTATAAAAATGCTGTAATTATTTCAATTATAATATTTAGGTCAGGTTTTAAAATCTAAGAAAACAATCTCAGGACCATTTAGGAATATAGTAGTATGCCCATAACTGGAATCAATTGCGGAGGTCAGGAAATGACTAAACAATGAATGTTAGCGGCTAAGCAGAAGTACAGCTCAACTGTGAGTCAGTAGAGAACTACGTAATAGCAGTAATATCCCCCTGGTAAAAGAGAAGACAAGAAACTCAGTTCTTGAAAGACCTGTAAATTCTACTAAATAAAAAGTAGTGCTGCTAGACTTTAATTTTGGTTGATAAATGACATTGTTTCATAGATTTAGCCATCCATCTCACATAGAATTATCCATGGGGCAGAGCTAAACTATAAATATCCAATACCCATTATAAAGTTTTCTAAAGTAGCCTAATTTTAGATATTGCATTTTAAATTTATTTTAGATTTGTTTCTCCTTTAGTTTTCTATTAGTGTTCCTGTTGAATGAGTCCAAACTGGATTAGTTTATCTCCATCGCTTCTGTTGGATAAGCTTCAAGTAACAAGGAGGAGATTAAGGAACACATATTTCTGGAAAGATAAAAAGTTTAGGGTGACTAAGTGTATTATTTATGTTAGTAAGAAAAGGGCTAATTTTACTTTTTAGAAATTAACCCCCAAATCTATTGGTTTAGACATTTCTTTTTTCTTCCTTATAGGAAGTCCAAAATGGGTTTTCCCTGTGAGTGAGTGGACTTGCATGTGGTCAGTCAGGCCCCTTCCCCAATTTGGTTCATCCAGCTTTAGAAATCAAAATCTTCTGAATTTAGCCAGCTCGTTGGATGAAGAAGGTAGGTAATCATGCATGGAAACTATCTGAGGCCAGGCCTAGAAGCCACCTGTCTAGATTCTGATGGCATTCTATTTGCCACAGCTCAGTCACATAACCACAACTAACTACAGAGATACTAGAAAATAAAATCGGGCTCTGTCCAGAAAGAAAAAACAAAAACAAACAAATAAAGATAAAACAGGTTGGAGAACAAATTGGCAACCTCTGCCACAACTGAGCAACCAACCACTTCCAATTTAAAAGCACTGAATTGAAAAACTGAGATAAAAATGTCAGAGGTTCCCTTCTGAAATCCGTGCTCATGGTATATTGTATTACCAAAAGCTAACACAATGAACAAATTCAAAATTAAAATTTCTCACTTGAAACATAAAGGTTCTTATTTATCTTGTATGAATTATGTAATTCTCTATTTTATATGTCTTCAAATAAGGCATATTTTATTTTAAAAATTGCCCATACATAGATAAAATAGATTAACTTGCATAAAAAAAAATATTCCTGAAAGTATATAATAAATGGCCACAACATTTTCTGTAATAGTATATACCTAAAGCATGGAGAGAATATTTTTAACCCCAAGTCAACAGGAAAAAAAAATGTCATAAGTTAGATTAAAAATAAAGTCTTACAAAAAAGCCCTGGGAATCAATAGGAATTTTAGAAAACAATAAAAATACACAAAACCTATCAGGGTGTTACTGAAATTAGAAAAAAAAGATAATTAAACTACCCAAAATATTTGATTTTGCTATTAGAATAGAAAATTGGAAGGATAATTATGAAAATAAACATTGAGCTTGAAGGACAATTTTTAATTGTAAATATTAATTCTGAAAATTAAAGAACAAGAACATAGGCAAGTATAAATTGTAATGAAAAACCATGGTTATCCTCAATCAAAGTTTTCCTAAATAAGGTTTAAAATTTAAAATATACATTTCTGTGTGCATGTATGTTTGTTAGTTTGTGCAAGTGTGAATATATATATATATAT
>NW_006297660.1:2486046-2492176 GCF_000327345.1 Myotis davidii
AGGGGGGTGGAGGTAGAGGTCCTCATCCTGGCCTGTGCCCTTTAGTAGTCAGGGATCCCTCGGGGGATGTCTGACTGACAGCTTAGGCCTGCTCACTCCAGCCATCAGTGGGACATCCTTAGTGCTGCTGTGGAGGCAAGGGAGGCTCCTGCCAGTGCCGCTGCGCTCATGCTTGCCAGCCATGAGCCCAGCTCAGGGCTTTGGGCTGAGTGCTGCGCATCATAGCGACTAGTCATTCTGCCTTTTGGACAATTTGCATGCATATTACCCTTTTATTATATAGGATATATAACTAGAGGCCCAGTGAACAAAATTTGTGCATGGGTAGGGTTCCTAGGCCTAGCTGGCAATCAAGACCAAACAGGGCCTCCGGCTGCCAGGTGGGGCCTTCCTTCATTCCACACGTGCATGTCATATGGAGCTGTCAAACTCCCGGTGGTTGAACTCCCAAGGGGACAATTTAAGGCATATTAGCCTTTTATTATATAGAATAATAAAAATATGTGACTTCAAACTTAAGACTAACGTCAGCTATATTTTGAACTGTAGCCACAATGAATAGCTTAATAAGTTCTTAATAAGCTTATGGTACTGTTACCATACAATACCCAGTATAAAATGATTTAAACAAATATTTATATTAAGAAGGTGTTTTAGGTTTACTTAAATATAAATATTAAGAATGTTATTAAAACAAAGAATGTTATTTTAAATTCAGTATAGGAACAATAAGATAATAGAAAATGGTTAAGTTGTTTTAAAATTTATCCACCAGACTCTGACTTTTCTGAATCTCTTTTTAGATCAAAGATATAGATATACATACCATATATATTTTTTTTTCACACCGTATCATCTCTTTCTAATAAAGATTTCTTTTTTAAAAATATATACACAGATACTCACGTTTTATTTTATTTTTTTAATATATTTTATTGATTTTTTTACAGAGAGGAAGGGAGAGGGATAGAGAGTTAGAAACATCGACTAGAGAGAAACATCAATCAGCTGCCTCCTGCACACTCGCCAGTGGGTATGTACCCACAACCAAGGTACATGCCCTTGACTGGAATCAAACCTGGGACCCTTGAGTCCACAGGCCGATGCTCTATCTCTGAGCCAAACTGGTTAGGGCTAATAAAGAGTTCTGAGAATACACCATTTTCTTTAAAGTTCTTTCTCTTTCATGGTTTCTCTTTAAGGGTTTTCTTCCAAAAATCTTCAGTATTTTTCCAAATTGCTGACATTCATTTATATGTTTTGATGCTCATTCTTAATCAATGTTTTCTGTAAGTAAATGTTTTCACACAACAACCAGGACTCACTTGCCTGCTTTCACTGTTTCTTAGTTTGTTGGTTAAATTGTGATAGTTTACAGTTGGGCAGAAATACTACCAAGAATAACAGCCAAGTTGGTACCTGCTGGGCTGATAGCAATTTTAAATGGCATTATCACACAGTTTTAGTGATATTGAAAAGTGAAAAAAAAAATAGATTGAATGCAGTAATAACTTCTTTAAAATAAAGATATATGATCACATGGATGATTAATTTCTATTTTTCTTCTAATCAGTTTATAGGTTATGAATACAGTTTAATGATGAAAGAGGAATTAATAGAAATACTATATACAGAATCTGATCATAAGACCCCTTTCCATCTTACTGTTAAATATAAAGCTCTTATTTTTCAGAAAATGTATAATTAAAATGATATACTTTGTAGTACCAACTACACTGTTAGTTAGAAAGGGTCACAGTCCACCAAGCCGGCATAGCTCAGTGGCTGAGCATCCTCCTATGAACCAGCAGGTCACAGTTCAATTCTCCATCAAGACACATGTACAGGATCTGTGCTTGGTCCGCAGTGTGGGGTGTGCAGGAGGCAGCAGATCAGTGATTCTTTCTCATCATAGATCTCTCTCTCTCTCTCGCACCCTCTCTCTCTCTCCCCCTCTCCCTTCCTCTCTGAAATTAATATATATATATATATGTTTAAAAAGAACCTAAACTTAAGAGGATGAAGTTTAATTAAGATGTTAAACTTGGTAATAAATGTTATAGAACAAAATTGAGAGGCATGGGGAAGGTAAAATTGTTCATTAACTATGAAAATGGTAAAGAGAAAAATTATCATCATTAATTAATTAATCTTATTACCAATGATGAGATTATTTTAAAGGCTTAATTTAGGGCTTTATACTCTATAGATAGATGACGATAGGTAGATAGCTGATACATATATAAGAAGATATAGAAAAGTATCACATATACAAACAGTCACCAATTTACAGTAGTTTAACTTACAAGTTTTAGACTTACGATGGTCAGCCAGTGGTTCAGACTCAGGTGAAAACATATTTCCAATTGTGAATTTTGATCTATATCCAGGCTAAGAATATGCGATATGATGCTCTCTCGTGATGCTAGGAAGAAGGGGCAGCGAGCCACAACTCCCGGTAAGCCAGGAGATCGTGAGCATAAAGAACAGGTAACTCTAAGTGTACTATGTTGACAGTGTTTTTTGAGTACTGTATTTTGTCTTTGTGCATCCCACTATGTCTACGGAATGCCCATTATGTCTCCTGCTTCTGGTGAGAAGAGGAAAGCAATTGCTCTTGAGATGAAATGCAAGATATTCACCCAATAGTAAACTAATATATGTGTTCTGAACATGTTTAAGGTAGATTAGGCTAAACTGTAATGCTCAGTAGGTAAGTCGAATTAAAATTATTAAATGCATTTTTGACTTACCATATTTTCTGTTTGTGATGGGTTTATTGGGCTATAACCCCAGCATAAACCAAGGAGTATCTATCTGTTTGTATATTTACATGGGAGGGGTAGACAGTGGATCATGTTACTGTAAATAACCAGTTTTTAGACTTGAGAAAAATGAAACCCATTTCAAGCTTAAACCAAACAAGGGCCAAGCCCTTCGACTCTTCACAGTTGCACACATAACACACACTAAGCAGATCTGTGTATCACATTTCCCTGGGCACAGAGAACATGAAGAGTCATTAGTGTGTTTTTATTAGTACACCTTGAATATTAGATATTTATTAGAAGAAACATTTTATGTACAGTTGATAAGCTCAAATGCAATGAGGTCATGAAAACTTTTTAAGAGTCATTTTTACTTTATCCCTAATCATTTTCCAGGATATTATTTTGTTATTAAATCCAATCACTATGTGTATTTATTGTTTCACACTGTAAGTAAGGTCTACCAAAATTATTATCAAATGAGAAGTTTTTGATATAGCAAGAATAGTGAAAGCATAAATAATAATATTATCTCATAATTGTTCACAAATAATGAATTTAAGTAATATTCCTTAGTCATTTACTACTAAAATATTAATATAGAAACAGAATAGGTGAAAAAAAGGATGCCACATCCAAAAGTATCTTAAGGTAAATAATAATAAATATGCAACATTTGCTAAAATTATAGAGTTTAAAAACACCATTAAAAGGACAATAAAGTGATACAATTTCTATGATAAGAAAATTCTTTACATATAACTGTTAATATGATTACGCTCAGGTTCTAAAATGCAAAAATAAATAAATAAATTCCACATGATTTCATGTAACAGCTCCCTGCAAGAATTTTTTCTCTGAAAATCTCCAACATATTTAAGTTTCTTAAATTACATTATCAAGCAATGCAGACATTACTTTTGAAACTATCATTTTCCCTGCTTTGAAGTTATAATGACAATGATTTCAATGTGTTTAGAAGACATTCCTAAAAATCTATTTCCAGAGATAGTTTTTTCACATACTTCTTACCAATTTTCTTTTAGGTAATTTATTATCTCAAAATTAATGTAAACATAAGAATTTTATGTGAAATTTTTCATAACTTGACTACCTTATTTTTTATCCTTTTGATAGCTAGACAATAATATGGTAGGAAAATCATATAAGGCAGTGCTGGGAATCTTTGTTACTTGGACTAAAGATTTATTCATCAGACTTTGTAGTCACAATTTATAAAAGACAGAAAATCATATTGTAGTGCCTAAAATTAGTCCTCTCCCTATTGAAATAGTCATAAAGTGAGGTTTACCAGAAATAGGATGAGGAAAATTCCTAATCTACACTTCACTTCTATTGGTTACACCCAGATGTTACACTTATCATGATATGTGGCTACCTAGATATCCAAAAATTAGATTTGAGTCCAGCTTCCTTCTTATGTCTATAGATTTCCTTTTATCACCCAGTAATTAAAATACTGCTCCAAAAGCAAGGGAGAATTTTGGGGGATTAACTGGCCCATGAGTTAAAAGACAAGCTAACAATGCAACATATTTTGGAAGATATATATTATTCCTTTAAAATTCAACCAGAAATCCAATAACCCATTAGAGGATGCAGAATTATCATAAAAAAGCCAATGTACAAGAGAGAACCAAGATGGCAGCATGTAAACACCTGTACTTGCTGCCTCCCACAACCACATCAAAATTACAACTAAAATACATAACAACTATCATCCAGAACCATGGGAAAGCTGGCTGAGTGGAAGTACTACAACTAGAGAGGTAAAGAAGAAAGCAAATTGAGACTGGTAGGAGGTGTGGAGGCGTGGAACAGGCTTGCACCCAGGTGTGCTGCTTTTTTATCGAGAGGGAGATACAAACTCCCACTTGCTCTGAGCTCCAGTTGAGGAGGCATGGAACAGGCTTGCACCCAGGTGTGCTGCCTTTTTATCGAGAGGGAGATACAAACTCCCACTTGCTCTGAGCTCCAGTGCCAGGCGAGACTCTGAGGGACTCAGACACATACAGGGAGCAACTGGACTGTCTGGCATCGGGGCAGGAACACAGGGGCTGCTTTCTTTCAGACAGAGGTGCTCGCATTGGTCATTGTTCCTGTGGTTGGACCTCCCTAATGCAGGGCTGACTGGCAGCCATTGCTGTTTGCTCCGCTCTGGAGATTCCCTGAGACCCCACTCTACCCAATTTGCAACCCCACCCAAGCTGTGCACAGCAGCTTTTGCATATGAATAGCCTGTCCTGTCTCAGCCTAAAACCTGTCAAACAAGCTTCAGCTGGGACAGGGAGCCCCAAAGCTATCAAAAGAAGGCCCAAGCATCAGCCTGCCTTGCTTCACAACTGGGCCTCGTCTGGGCACTTCCAAAACTGATACAAAGAGGAGAATCTGAAGATCTCTCTGTAGCTCCTGCTGGGTGGCCCTAGGCAGTGGCTGACTTTGCACCTCCTTGGAGATCCAAGAGCCAATGTACCCAATGGTTAGTGGAAGACCATACCAGATTACAACTCTTCACATCCATAAGTGACACACTCAAGGGGCAAATTCAGTGAGCACCAAAGCCCCACTGAAGCAAGTCCAGCCCCGTAGGTTGTATCCTGCACAGCAGTTCTTCCCTTGTATATACAGTTGGTCCTCACAGCCAATTGGCCTGTAGGTCAATTCCTCCCAGTGATATCAACAGCAATCAAGGCTCAGCTACAACAAAACTGTGCACACAGCCCACAAAGGCATGCACCAAATGTGTCCATCTCAGGTGATTGGGGAGGCTGAGCCACTGGGCCCTATAGGACACCTACTACACAAAGCCACTCTATCAACTCAAGGAGACTTAGTAGCTACCCAATACGTAGAAATAAACACAGGAAAGCAGCCAAATGCGGAGACAAAGAAACAATGTCACAAATTAAAGAAATGGAAGAAAGCAAACTACTGGATATAGAGTTCAAAGCCATAGTTATAGGGTTACTCAAGAATCTTCTAGAAACCTCTGAGGAACTTAGTGAGACCTTCAAGGATCATAGTGAGAAGGCCCAAAAAATGGAAAAAGGATCAGTCAGAAATTAAGCATATACTGACTGAAATAAAAAATAATATACAGAGATTCAATAGTAGACTAGAGGATCCAAAGAATCAAGTCAAAGATTGAAAATATGAGGAAACAAAAAACCCTCAACCAGAAGAGCAAAAAGAAAAAGAATCCAAAGATATGAAGAGATTGTAAGGAGCCTCTGGGACAACTTCAAGCATACCAACATTCACATTATGGGGGTGCCAGAAGAAGAGAGAGAGCAAGATATTGAAAACCTATTTGAAGAAATAATGACAGAAAACTTCTCCTC
>NW_006297660.1:2492323-2493365 GCF_000327345.1 Myotis davidii
ACGGATAAGAAAAAGCTAAAGGAGTTAATCACCACCAAACCAGTATTATATGAAATGCTGAAAGGTAGTCTTTAAAAAGAGGAAGAAGAAGAAATAGGTAAATATAAAAAATTATGAACAACAAAATGACAACAAATACATATCTATCAACAAGTGAATCTAAAGATCAAATAAATAAAAAATCTGATGAATAGAATAAACTGGTGAATATAATAGAATCAGGGGCATGGAAAGGGAGCAGACTGACAATTCTCGGGGGGAAGGGATGGGCGTGTGCGGGAAGAGATTGGACAAAGATATGCATGTATGTAGTACCTATGGATGGGGACAGAGGGGTGGGGTGGGAACTGGGTGGAGGGGAACTCTGGAGGGAAAAAAGGGGGACATCTATAATAATCTGAACAATAAAGATTTTTTAAAAAGCCAATGTACAAAGTTATCATTAGATTTGTTGACCTTTAAATGTAAAATTATAACCATTGATGTTTCTTATATTTCATTTTGTATAGGATATTTGTGCATAACAAATCCATAACCTGCTTTAGTCTGAAACCATTGACAAACCTCCTCAAAAATGTTAATTTGGCCCTCCTGGCGTGGCTCAGTGGTTGAGCATCAATCTACGAACCTGGAGGTCTCGGTTTGATAGCCTGCTATGGCAAAAGGCCGGGTTCTCAGCTTGATTCCCAGTGGAGGCCTTGCGGGGGGCAGCCAATCAATGATCCCCTCATCATTGATGTTTCTCTCTCTCTCCCTTTCCCTTCCTTTCTTAAATCAATAAGAAATATATATTTTAAACATGTTAATTTATGGGCCACAATAACAGACCGCTGGCTAAAGTAAGATAAAGGACACATTTCTCAATAGATTCAAAAGAAGAGGGAGTCGATCTGAAAGATCATTTGTGCTGCATTCTCTTGCTGCATCACAGCAATAAACTTGGTTTTAGTCGCAACAGGTGTGTCCTTGCTTGTCCTCTCTTTGTGGACTCATGAATAGTGCTCACATGTTAGACCCTTCTGCCTCCCAGCTGTTAGAGACC
>NW_006297660.1:2494651-2495733 GCF_000327345.1 Myotis davidii
TCCAGATGCGGGCAGGTTCTCTGCACAGGGAGGGCCCTCTTCCGGGCATTGTTCTCACCCGGTGAAGACAGAGAACATTGTGCTGTCTCTTTCTCTTCATATAAAAGTGCTATCCATCCCAACCTTCACCTCATTTAACCTTGATAACCTCATCACAGGCCCTATTTCTAAACACAGTCTGGAGGTTGAGCTTTCACATAAGACTTTTTGAAGGGATGCAGAAATTAAGTACCAAACAATGGGATTGTCATAAAAAACATCCCGAAAGAGGGTTATAAGAAAAAAACTTTCTGAATGAGGTAATTTTGGGGCAGTCATGTGCTGGTAAACATTTAACAAGTGGCTGTCAGGGTGTACTTCTGTTACGAATGTTGGCTGACACTTTTGTTTATAGCAATGAGTAAGATAAAGTGAAACAATTAAAATGTATGTCAGAGTTGTGCTTTTTAAAGACAATTAAGTGAGCATCCTCATCAACACTTCTTGTTTTCTGTTATTTTATAATGGCCATCCTTATGGGTGTGAGGTGGTATTTCATTGTACTTTTCATTTGTATTTTCCTAATGATTACTAATGTTGA
This sequence comes from Myotis davidii, assembly GCF_000327345.1. NCBI lineage: Eukaryota > Metazoa > Chordata > Mammalia > Chiroptera > Vespertilionidae > Myotis > Myotis davidii. The sequence goes on from NW_006297660.1 coordinate 2,495,232, forward strand.
GCATCATTTTATGTTCTCATCAGCTGTTCAGGGAGAGAGAGACAGAGAGAGAGAGAGAGAGAAAGAGAGAGAGAGAGACAGAGAAAGAGAGAATTGTTAGAGACCAAGATTTTCAGAGGAAAAGAGAAAAGAGGTACAAATGTAAAGGCAAAGATATAATATTTGAATTAAAAATAAGCAAAACAGGAAGGAACTCTTACCATTTGCAATGGCATGGATGGAACTGGAGAGCATTATGCTAAGTGAAATAAGCCAGTCAATGAAGGAAAAATACCACATGATCTCACTCATTCATGGATAATAGAGACCATTATAAACTTTTGAACAATAATAGATACAGAGGCAGAGCTGCCTCAAACAGATTGTCAAACTGCAGCGGGAAGGCCGGGGTGGGTTGGGGGGCCGGAGGTAGGGGGGTAGGAGATCAACCAAAGGACTTGTATGCATGCATATAAGCCTAACCAATGGACATAAGACACTGGGGAATAGGGGAGGGGGCATT
>NW_006297660.1:2496265-2519114 GCF_000327345.1 Myotis davidii
TCAGCTGCGTGGCTGCCGGCCGCCATCTTGGTTGGGTTAATTTGCATATTGTGCTGATTAGCCAATGGGAGGCATAGAGAAGGTATGGTCAATTACCATGTTTGTCTATTATTAGATAGGATTATATATATATGCTTTTAAATAGCATATAATTAGGAAATTGTATAAAATTGCATATAAAGTTTTTCCTGAAACATAATACTATACTAGAGACCCAGTGCAAAAAATTTGTGCACGGAAGGGGGGGTTCCCTCAGCCCAGCCTGCACCCTCTCCAATTGGGAACCCCTTGGGGGATGTCTGACTGCTGGTTTTAGCCTACAGGAATCGGGCCTAAACCAGCAGTCAGACATCCCTCTTGTAATCGGGGACTACTGGCACCTAACTGCTCACCCACCTGCCTGCCTAATCACCCCCAACTGTCCTCCCCTGCAGGCCTGATCTAGCCACCAACTGAACTTCCTCTGCTGGCCAATTTGGATCTGATTGGTCAGTTTCAATGCTAGCGTTAAAATCTCTGCCTCCTAGACAGCCATTGGCTCCCCACAGCACCCAGATTTGGTTCAAATTGGTCAGTTCCTATGCCAATCAACATCAAAAGCTCCACCTCCTAGGCAGCCATTGGTTCTTCACAGCACCCATATTTGGTTCTGATTGGTTGGTTCCTATGTCAATCAATGTCAAAATTTCCACCTCCTAAGCAGCCATTTGCTCCTCATAGCACTCAGATTCTGTTCTGATTGGTTGGTTCCTATGCCAGTCAGTATGACCGGTTGTTACAAACCTGGCCTTATATATATTAGGATTGAAATATTCTTCAAAGATATGTCAAGTCCTGTCTGGGCAACCAGCTTGGTTATTGGTTAGAGCCATGGTCAGCTGCGGCTTGTGAGCTACATGCGGCTCTTTGGCCCCTTGAGTGTGGCTCTTCCTAAGCCTTGGGAGTACCCTAATTAAGTTAGTAACAATGTACCTACCTATATAGTTTAAGTTTAAAAAATTTGGCTCTCAAAAGAAATTTTAATTGTTGTACTGTTGATATTTTGCTGTTGACTAATGAGTTTGCTGACCACTGGGTTAGAGCATCATTCTGATACACCAAGGTTGTAGGTTTGATCTCTGGTCAAAGCACATACAATAGCAATCAATAAATGCATTAATAAGTGGGACATCAAATCTCTCTCAAGTCAATAACATATTTTAAAAAATACATTTTTAGTGGGCGTGCCACGCTCAGCATGGCCAGGGGTGAACCTGAGGTGGGGCAGTGAAGGATTAAATAAGACAGACAAGAGAATAAAGCTGGGGCTAGGTGGGACACTGCACTCAGATGGAGAAACAGTGCCACAACCTGTAATCCCAGTCTTTATTTTATAGTCAGATTCCATGAGGCAAAGAAAGGGCGTGGTCAAGATGTTTACAATGTTGATCTCGTGGGTTTCAAATCGACTCAATTACATGCACCTAAACTCTATCAAGCTTTGTTTTGGCAGAACTTGCTGCACCACCTGCAGCCTATAGCACTTAACCTAGTGGTTCTCAACCTTGGCTGCACATTAGAATCACCTGGGAATCTTTTTAAAATCCTGATTTCTGGGCCTCGTCCTCCAGAAATTCTGTTTCTTTGTGATGGGGTGGGGCCACAACATTAGTAACAAAGAAACAGAATTTCCGGAGGACAAGGCCCAGAAATCAGGATTTTGAAAAGATTCCCAGGTGATTCTAATGTGCAGTCAAGGTTGAGAACCACTGACTTAGCCAAATGGGACCACAGGTTTAGACCATACTAGTAAGGTCAAACTTACAACTATGGCCTTTGGCTATAATTTGCTGGGAGAGCTTTGCCCTACAAGCTGTGACTTGCATGTGGCTTTGCCACGAGAGGACCATGCCCTCTCATTAGTCCGAGGCTTGAACCTGTCCAAATGCCATAGCCATTCTCCACAGGGGGGGTATTGTGGAGGTATAAAAAATCCATTTAACCATAAAAAAGAGAGGAACACTCCCTTTATAAATAAAACTGCTAAATCCAATGTTTTTAAGACCGGTTTTTTCTTGATATAACCAAGAATTCTGCATTGTTCAACTATATATGAATTTGCTTATCTTCTGAAACTTAAACCAACCCCAAACTTGAGGTTCCAAAGGCACTATGAGTTCCACTGATAAAGAGAAAATACTGAATAACCAGCCCATAAAAAAGAAAAGAACTCATCTAAGGCTAGTCAAATTTGCCCAGTGTTCTTCAAATTCTAAAGCAAAATTAAGACTGAGACTCATTGTGGAAAGAATTAAACAAATAGCATATTGTTTTCTGTACAGTCCTTAGAATAATCCCATGTCAAATAGCAAAATGGTATGAATTTAGGCTCTTGCAGGATCTAAGGGTTCAAAACAAAATTGTGATCTCTCAAAATTTAATTGCTTTTTGTTCCTGGGCTTTGTCAATAATGTCAAGTAAAAGCTCATTTTAAAAATGTTAAATACTATTGAGAAGGTGCAGTATTTTTCTACGAATGGACAGAGGTTGTCATGGATATGATTTAACTTAAAAATCAATTAATTTTGATTTCTTTATTAAGCATGCTATCCTGGTGATTTACTATCATTAATATGTTGAATTTAAAAATAAGTAACAGGTGACAATAGTATTCTCAACTTTTGAAATCTCAAATAATTAGACAAAATTTTATTTTATCACGGTCTATTTCACCCAGTTTCTGTCACGATGTTACATGCTGTCACAACGTAACTTGATTATTTTATTAGACACCACATTTTAAAAGGAATAGTACACCTGCACTTGCATGACCCTGACAGCAAATGCCTCCTTAAGTTCTGTGCCCTATATGCCTCATTTGCCTCATCCTAGCCCTGTCCTGAGAAATGAGAGCAAGAATGAGTCTGAACCCACAAACAGGAAATCAATTTTATAGGGACAAGTTGACTGATGTTAGTTCTTATCACATCTTACCAAGATTTTGTGTCTTGTTTAACCCCTTCCCCGGCAGAAACGTGTATACACGTTTTCACAAAATGTTCTTTTTTCAGTCGTCGACGAATATACTCGTCTAAAACTTTACCTTCAAAAACCAGCTACATACGTACCATTCTAAATAATTTCATCTAGAAACTTTCTGAGGAAATACTATTCTTAACCACAAAAATGGGAAGAAAAAATAATTACAAACTGTTTTCATAACCAGCATCAAAAATACTATATAGAACCAAAATAAAAAAATTAGTCTGAAAAAGAAACGTTTTTAACAAAAAAAATTATTGGGGAAGGGGTTTAGTTAGGATCCTTCATTATAGAGCTGAGCACACATATCTGGACCATGAGCCATAGAAGCTGCAGGCAGATGCTGGTTTAGCTAAAGTACCTGTGGGACCAGCAGCAGTATCATAATAATAAGATGAGCATGTAGATAAGTGGAAATATATGTGATCTACAAAATGGCTGTGGCTTCATTTCTATCTTTCAAATATTGTGGACAAGAATCTCTTTTATGACCCATCCTACTGGGACACTAGGAAGAAAAGGATTTTGGGAAAATTCCGTTTGGACTAGCCAAGTGGGCATATTCCAAAAAGATCCAAGTAAATTTTATTGCTACTTAATATATTACAATATCTGCATTGATTAAATGTTTGCTTTCCTCTTATTTAAACATTTCTAACATTCTGTAAAAATACAGATTTAATAAAACTTAAGTTAATAGAAGTTATTTCTTGAAGTTAATATGAAAACATTCAGAGAGAAAATAAATTTGTGAATAAATATCAACATTTTTCAATTGTTACTGTATTTCACGGGATAATTATGGGGATGGGAGATACATATTTAGGGATTTGAGAACTTTGACTATGGTTATCCTATTTTAATTTTCATACAATTATTTTTGCATTTTATTGCTTCTTAAGACATTGTCAATATTGTTGCAATTGATATTTTCTGAAAATAAATCAAATTATTCTTTAAAAATTTATCTGTAAAAATAGTGTCAATTTCAGCGATTAATATTAAACCATCTCTCTGACAACAAATAGAATTATGTGGTTTTCATGTTCTTATTAGTTAGGTAGGATTTATTTTTTAGACAACAATGATATAGAGTAATATAATAATAATGCTTACATATGTTAATTTGTATAACAGAAAGTATAAATGCATGAATATGACTTTATTTTTCTTATTTTTCAAATATGTTTTTTATTAATTCGAGAGAGGGAGAGAGAGATCTGTTGCCTCCTGCACACACCCCAACTGGGTATAGAACCCGCAACTTGGGCGTGTGCCCTGACCAGGAATCGAACTGGCAACCTTTTGGTGCATGGAACAACACTCAACCAACTGATCCACTCCGGCCAGGTCTGCATGAATTTTAGAGATATTTATTTTGTGGGTTCACTTACCTCCCCATGGTAACTTACATTTAATTTACATTGTGTCCTATGATTACATCCAAACTAGAGTCTACATATTCCTGAAAGTTAAATATTTTGTTGCACTAACAATATCGAGTAAAGTCAGACTCTGCTGTTAACACATGTTATTATGTGGGCAATCACTAAGCATAAAATGATTTCATAATGTTATGAGTTTCTATGGTGATAAAGAGCTTGTATTGATAGACAAAAATAGTTGAATAAGGAATGGAGTTTTTTGCATTATAAAATCTGTTCCCATTATCTGTACAACTTCTTAATCTCATCCATTCTGCATGAATCTTCTCTCAAAGTATATAAAAACCTAAAATAGACTCTTTTGCGAAACTCCATAGGATCTGCAGCTGGGCAATTTGTTCATCTCCAGTAGTGCTGAAGTAGCCCACTGACACCTAAATGCACTCCTTGGCATACTGTGAGGCTGCTCACACATCAATTATCGATGCCTCTATTAAACTTTCCTGGAATTATGTGTCCCAGGGAGCTAATTTATAGGCCTCAAGGATTTGATATAGGTGTCCATTAAGTTGAATTTGGATTTCCCATAATTGGCACATATTAATTGAAATGTACACTCATTTGTCATTCTAGATAATCAGTTCCAGTCTTTAACATGTTAATTCCACAATTTCCCCAATTATTTTCAATGTTTTACCAATAAACTCCATATGTAGTTGAATGTGGTATGGTCCAGTAATAATTTGTCTCTAATAGAAGAACACCATAACAGCTGGTACATGTAAAAATTTTACTGAAAAGGAGAGTGCAGCTATTATGGCATTGGAGTGCCATGTGCAATTCTGTATTATTCCCATCAAACCTCCTCCATGAGTTTCCTGGGGGACATTACTATGCACTAGGCCAGAGTCTAAAATCACAAATGCATAGTTTTCTGGTTATCTGGAATGGAGCACATGGCTGAAACTCAAAATTAAATAGAGCCTTTCTAGGGAATTGAAAACTTTCTTAGGAAAGTTTATTAGGAATAGAAAGGTTCTAATTAACTTTGAGTTTATGTTATATTAATATAATTATTATACCATTTTATTATGTTATTATACAAACACATACTATACTAACATAAATATATAAACCCTGCTCTATTGGAACATTTAGTAATATTTTTCACTCCTTTTGGAAAAATATTAAAATTTCATGAGACATTTTTGGAGGATAAATATTAAAAATGATCACCATCTCTTGAGGGCTTACACGGGAGAAAATAAAGTTAAACTTATGATTCAGTTACTCCAAATCTTCTAAAAACCATGTGATATTGGCACTATTCTCTTGTTTTACAGAGGAGAGTCAAACAAAAGGTGAATAACTTTGGATTTGGGCCTTTATTAACTTCCGTCCATTCCTTTCAAGAAAGAAGTGTCAATCTTAAGTGTTATTTACTAAGGAATTTCTATCAAGCTCTCTGAGCAATGCTGACTCACCAAAAAGTTACTAGAAAACTTAGTAGTCAAACAAAGTAATTTTTAAACCAATGAAGGTATGAAGAACACTGCCTTGATATAATCTTAGTGAATCTCAGAATGGGGATGAAGGGGAAAATATTTATAGAATTTTTAGGGCCTGGATCCAACTAGTTTAGAACAAGTCTTCAATGCGAGAAGCTAGTTAGGAGTAGAAACATTTTGGGCATAAAAGTTTAGGAGTGTAGGCACAGACAGAAGACTATCTTAATAAGTAAACTTGTCTAATAATCAAACTTTTCTACTAGGTAAGAATATTTTTCTTTTTAGGAGAGCTAATTGTCCACATGATACAATTATTTTACCCTATATTGGTTCATAGGATTTCCCTGACACAGACACATTTTATTTACTAGTTTCTGGCCTCAAATTCTGGAGCCAGAATTTCTAGGAATAAAGTCAAAATAAGATAAAATCTTAATAGTGTTAGAGTTCAGTTCTGAGCTAAAATTGCTAGACGTTGTTAATGCAGGTGATTTTAATTTTTAATACCATTCTCAGAAATAAAAAATTTTCATATCATATAAACAATTTATGCTTATAAATTGTAGTAAAATATGTGAGAACTTTCTCTCAGGTGCTTACGTTCAGAGAGGAAACAGATCATTGATTTTGTGTCAAATGAAATATCCTACTTCATTAGCCCTCATCACTGTTACTAATCCCTGCTGTGGATAATTATTCAATGTAGAAATAACTCCCATTATCAATCTATAACTACTCTGTCCAATACAATAGTCACTAGTGACATATAACTATTTACATCTGAATGTTAGGTAGTTGAAATTTAAAAGCCAATCTCTCAGTCATGATAATCACATTCAAGTGCTTAATAGTCACCTGTAACTAGTGACTATCATATTAGATAATCTAGAGTTACAGAACATTTCTGTCATCAAAAAAAAAAGTTCTAATCTAAGATAATTCTTCATGTTCTGAGGGTTGATTTGAAATATATTCACCTTACAATGCATGAATGTCATTTCTGGGCCTTTAAAACAACAGTTTTATTTACAAACAGTATCAGTGCAATCAAATTGTCATAAAGTGGCATTCACAATAATTATTTTTATTTTTATGTGATCGATAGTGTTGTGCATTCAATTTTGTATTAAACTCCCATTGGACTGTCAATTTTCAATTGATCACTTTTTTTCTTTTATAAAAAGCTATTAGGGGTAGTGGGAAATAAATACTTTTTCTCTTAATGGTTCCTTGAATGTTCATTAGCTATTTATAGGTACAGTAAAAATAATACCACCTAGTTTTCCTGGGAAATATAAAAATACATAAGAAGAATCCCATTATGTGCTATAAAATTTTAATATATATTAAAATTAAACATCTATTATTGCATAGCTTTAGTAGATTCCCTGGTAGGAAAACAAAGAAAAAAATTTATAAATGAGAGTAAGATTTACAAGCAGTTGACTCTATTTGATACATTTCTGAATCGAGCATCTGAATAATTAATTAGAAATATAAGGGTACGATCGAACTATTTGATCCTTTACTATGAAATTGTCCATTATTGATATTTAACTAAACTTGAGCATTTAAAAGTCCCCATGTAATGTGTACCCAATACTGACAGACCATCTGATGAAGGCAGTAAAGGCAATTTTGGTCTCTGAGTCTGGGCCAATACATCATCACACCTTCCTTTCTAATATAAATGCTTTGAAAAAGTAACCAGACCTGGGTCAGGTAGGATAAATTAAGAAACAGATGCAATCAATCATCAATCATCTCATACACACAGGTGTACTTTCCTTACCTAGTTCCTAACTGGCTCTTTGGGTAATCTCACCTGGTTAGGTTCTTACATTTTGAATAACATCTTCACAAATCAAGTCTTTGAGCATTTAGTGATAATATTTTCCTTAGTCTTTAATAACGCCGCAAGTTTACTTTAGTCCGGTTTTTTTTATGTTCTCTATAGAAACCCCTAACTCCTACCATCCAAGTTGCTGAAAACACCTTCCCTTGATCTCATACAGTAGGCAGCAAAATGGTATATGTTCCAAGGTCATGCAGATCATTTATCCTGCTCTTTTAAGGGAAATCCTGCAACCCCCTATTTAAAACAACAAAACAAACAAATAAAAACAATGCTGTGCTAGCAAATTATCCGGCTTTGCAGAGGGCACCACTTCCGTCTCCAGTTGCGCTTGCGCAGTGCAGGCCGCTCCCCGCCCCCAGGCCTGGTTACTGGGTGCAGGCCGCTGGGGAGGGTTTGGCTTTGCTCCTCTGTCCGCTCTCAGCCCGGGGCCCGCTCCGCAGGAGCCTGTCCTGTCTCGGGAGCGTGTCCGGCTGGTCAGCGAGGATGCCCTCACCAGAAGGAGCCCGGCTCCAGATGGTGGCCGAGGGACTGCGGCAGCTTTCAGCTCGGAGGCCCGGCCCCGGGAGGAGCACTCAAGGTGCCTGAGGATATGGACTTTGGCCTTAAGCCCAAGCTGCTCCTCGTTGCCTCGCACAGCAGGGCAAGACCACCTTCATCCGGACCTGGTCCATCGGGGCTTCCCCGGAAGGCACACCGGGCCGGGCACGCCTCTGGCTCCTTCCTGGCCATCGTGCAGGGCCTCGAGGTGGAGTGGCGTCTGGTCCTGTGCTTGCGCTCCTCCTGGGCCCACGGCACCCCTCCTGCAGGCTCAGCCCCTCAGGCAGTGGATTCCTCAAGGAGTGCCTGTGTGCCGGGCTGCCCAACCGGCCCTGGACAGCGTGTGCATCATCCACAGCCCCGGTGCCACCTGGAGGGCAGTCGCAATCGGCAGAGGCACGACTTGGCACAGGTTCTGGAGTGGTTCGCCCTCTGAGCACGCGAACCGTATGATTCTGCTCGTGGCCGGTAAGAGGCTCCTGTGGTCCCACCTGCTCCTCATCTCCGACAGCCACAAGCTCCGCTAGACCAAGAGGCAGGGCCTCTTCAAAGACATGCAGGCTGTGCCCCCCAAACGCTGTCCTCAGTGCGCACAGTGACCCGAGCCAGCGGACACAGCTGGCCAACGTCCCGCCTGTGGCATCAGCTCCTCGGGAAAGAGCTGCCGGTGTCTGCGGTAAAGAAAACAAAAAGAATTGGTGAACAATCCGGGAGAGACCAGAGCTTGCGTGGGAGCATCAGACTTCTCTCTCTGGGACTCCCCAAGCCTCTGCAAGATGCAGGAACTCCTACAGACCCAGGATTTCAGCAATTTCCAGGCCTTGAAGCCCCAGCTCCTAGTCACGTGAACGACATGCGGGCTAATGCTGGCGGCACGCTAAGAGGAGTCCCGGATGCCCTTGCAGACTGAAGGACGGTGCCTTCATGGGACCATGATCAGGCTCTTTGGGCACGATAGCCGCCAGGGGGGACTGGCCAGGGCATTTATGATGTTGGGTGGGTGAAGGGCAAGGGCAAACCCACCTACAACCACATCTGTTACCTGCTGTTATGTGTCAACAAGAAGATACTAAGGGCCAATGCCAAGGAGATGGTGATGTCCAAGCTGCCCACTATGGTAGCGGCGGGGAGGGTCTGAAAGTTTGTCCATGCAGACCAGGACAGTCGGCTGGTCCATGAGAAATCTGCCCTGGGCAACCACTTTATCAGTCAGCTGGAGGGCCACGAGCTGCCTGGAGACCTGCCCCTACACCTGATCCCGTCCTCTGATCCCAGGCACGTGTGACTGATCCCCTGTGCCTCCCATTATATCAGCACCCAGCCACACAGAGATTGGGTACGAAGGCTCACCAGTTCTCAAGGTCCATAAACACTGAGTGGATGTGCTCTTGAAAAGGTAAGAAGAAAAATATATATAGGATAATTAATAGTGAAATAATATCTACTGACTCCTTACTAGAAATCAATTTACTATGAGCCAGGAACTCTCTTAAGCACTTTAATATATGTCATGCCATTTCATAATTACTAAAGCTCAATGAGAAAAGTTATGTTAAACTTTTGTTATAGGATTCTGAATCTCGGTATGATACAATAACTTTCTAAAGAGTTTACTGCTTCACTTTAGTCAAACCAAAATTAAAATCTGAATTTCAAATATCTTGATTTTCAATGCAACGCTTTTTAGTTCCAGTTGTAATATCTAAGTCCAGAGAATTAAGTATCCCAAATTTATTTATCAAAACACTTGTCACCTCCATAATTAAGACTCTTCTTGTCAAACTATCTAAACTATTACCAGACCTTAAGTAGTCTTGCCTGCTTATTGCCCTGTTTTTTATAATTACTTTTGATGTTTGGGGATTTCTTGTAAATGTGCTTTCTTGTGCTTGGCTTCTTTCATGCAACATAAAGTTCTTGAGTCTTCTGTGTTGCTGTATGCATCATGTTGGAGTCCTTTTATTGCTTAAAAATGTGTTGCATAAATATACAATTTGTTTAGTTTCCTGATGACGAATATTTGCATTGCTTTGAATTTTTGGCTACTATAAATCATTCATTATCTGGGGCTGAAGGTGGGTAAGTTTGCTTTCAAAGGGGGAAGAGGGAACATCTAGGGTGAATAAGTTAATTATGCAAGTGCATAAATTCTGGTACATTTTATTGGGTGTAAATTATAGCTCAGTAAATTTAATATCTGTCCTTCATATGAACTGTAAATAATAAGATGACTGCTCCACTATCTTTCTTTCAACCACTTCAGTTATTTTCTTTGTTGTTCAGGAAACTATCAGGCTTCTTAGAATTCATATAGAAGCCTTCTCTGATCTGATTAGTACACGATTGCCGTCCTTGCTTCATAACTACCTAACTTCCTAAGTTGATCTTCTTACAGTGCCTTCATGTTCAAGTAAAAATATATGTACTTTACTATGCATGCTGTGATAATTGTCTTCACGTTTGTCCTGAAATAACTTTTTCTATTATGTGCTGTTTTTACTACCCATCCCCCAGTATCACTGTCACCCAAACAACAGGACCAACAACTCCACCACTCCTCACACTTAAGTAATTACTAATCATACTTCAGATTTGGACCAGCTGTTATTCCTACAAACTCCTTTAGATGGCTGTTTTGTTATCTGTGATCTACCAGTCACCAGTTGTAGAAGAATGGAAAACACACCAAGCCTTTCTAATCTTCATATTTGTCATTACAAAAATAAGGATATTACAAAATAGCAATAATAATGGTAATAGTAATTGACTCACACTGAGGATTAATTAAACAAGAAAAGGAACATAGGTAGTTGATTTAAATGTACGGCATATGACAAACATCTACCTCTGTTACCTATTAAAAACAATGCAGCAACTTGAATGAATTACCTCTCCTTTAGCTACTTTATTTCCATCACTTAAAAATTATAAAACTGCATTAAAATTCTCATTTATTTTTATCTAGATGTCAACATCTTAAATAGATATGATTTTTATATACCAAGTAACTGTCATAGCATTTGGTAAGTAAAAGAGTTTGTTGAATTAAAACTGAAATAAATACTCATTTTCAATACAATACCTTCCTTGTAGCTAAAACAATTTGAATGATTTCTCTGGCTACAGTAGATAGACATAATACTGAGTCTGCATGATATAAAATCACATTTTCTTCAATATTTTTTATACAGCTATTATTGGCTCATAAAGACCTCTCCATTGCATGCATTGCATCCTTTGACAATAGTTAGAGAATGGAAAAGACAAATTAATTTTAAAATTTCAGCACTCACATTGCCCAACTCTGAATATATCTAAATTTGGAACATAGCAATGAAGATAGAAATCTTTCATTTTAATGATAGTTTTATCCTTATTCAAAATATGTATAAAAAGGAAGAGATAACACTTCATGAGTTTAATTTTTTTAACTTATGGAAGATTTATTAAAATTGGACTTATGTGCAAAATAAAGTAAAATAGGACCACCTTTTTGCACCATAAAAAATGTATTAAGATCTTATTTTGGAAAAGTTAAAACCATGAATCTTCTAAAACATAAAAGTAGAGTGAGCACATGCCAGAAATTATTGGATTGCTTTATTAGAGACTCAGCATGAGAGTGAAGTTGGTTCAAAGGAGAAGTTGAGGAATGTTCTTTGATTATCAGTCAAAGGAGTGCTGAGGTGAATTTGCTAATAGATCTAAAACTTTTCAATGTAAATGTGTAATAAACTAATATTTCAGGTTACATTGTTCTATTATATAATTGATAAGTAAGTAGTTTTACAGTGTCTGAAATATGACTTAACAGCAAATGACTAAGTCAAAGGTACGTTTTCCCAGGGCGCAATGTCCCGTGTCTGTGCTCCCTAGTATGTTGTTGCAAGTTCATCAAATCATCCTCTTGCTTTAGGTCAAAGTTTTGAATCATAGTTTTTCACAATATCACATTGATATTTTGAAACTTTTGTTTTGAATAATATTAGGCTTACAGAAATTGCAAAATAATACAAAGAGTTCACTGATGTCCCTCAATGGGCTTCATCTAATGTTGGTATTTTATATTGGTTTCTGAGGGCCAGTATTAAGTAAAAGAATGTCAGTGCTCCTTTTATATATGTGTGTGTGTGTGTGTGTGTGTGTGTGTGTATTGATTTCAGAGAGGAATGGAGAGGGATAGAGAGATAGAAACATCAAAGATGAGAGAGAGAGAGAAAGAGTCATTGATTGGCTGCCTCCTGCCTGCCTCACACCGGGGATTGAGCCTGCAACCCTGGCATGTGCCCTGACTGGGAATCTAACTGTGACCTCCTGGTTCATAGGTCGACGCTCAACCACTGAGCCACACTGGCTGAGCCAGGCTTCCTTTTAGAGATAGTTGATTCTAGAGTCGGGGCTGACATATTACAAGATTTCTAGAACATCTCCTGGATCCAGAGGGTAATAGAGTTAGAAAGAAGAAAGAGAACGTGGGGGCGGGGGGGTGGGGAGTGGAGGAGGAGGATGGGGAAGGGGAAGAGGAATATTGAAAGAACCCAGGAGCCAACCTGAAGGATTTCCTACTGACCAAAGGTGGAACAGTTTGTGCAATATAACATCAGTATTTTTTTATAACACAAAGGGTATTTTTAAACAAAAGGGAAAGTCTGTAGTACTAATTGGAATAGAATAAATGAAGACCTCTGTGTAAAATGTGAATAGAAAAATGTCATCACCTTAGGCAGACTTCTATTTTATTTTAATTTTGTGATGTGGAATATTTACTATAGTTAGCTATTTGAAAAGCCATTTTCTATGACTGTCCAAGCCTACACATAACTTGGAAAGTCTTTGTGTAAATTCAGAATTGCACCTTCACTTGTTTGAAGATCACTAGTATATAAGTGGTCTTCCTATTTCACATTTACTACTCTAAAATTCAATAAGAATAGAAACAATTGATAAACTCCAAATTTAGTCAATTAACACATTTCATTGAGTGTCTACTACATGCCAGAAACCCCTTCCTTTGCAAAGGTTGAGTTACATTAAAAACAGTTATGTGGCACTTAAATACATACAAAGTACATGTAATAACTCAATTCTTACAACAACTTTGTGAAGTAGTTTACATTAATATTTTTATTTTAACAACTAGTAAAACTAAAATTAAACAAAATAAAAACAGAAGAGTTTAAGTAATTTCCATTTGAGCATTTAAATAAAATCTAGGATTTATTGTAGGTATATCTTGAAATATGTGTTGACTTTATAAACAGTTAGCTATAAATTTTATAAAATGGTTAATCAAAGAGTCATCAAAGATTTTAAAAACAACCCTATAAATAACATTATTTGAATCCAATAAAAGACAAATAAAATTCAGCTCTAATGATTACTCAATTTCCATGGAAACTAGAAACATGTATTTATGGAAAACTTTATAAATATCAAATTGCACCATTATCTACAAATGTGCCAATTCTCTCAAACCTTGCCTAAATCATGTAACTATTTCTAAAACAAATGGCTTTATGATGAAAACATCACAAAGTAAAAAATGCTATGTCTCTTTCTACCTCCATCTTCTTTATTTTTACATAATGGAATGGACAAAATGTAATTGTTAATTTCAGATTTTTAAGAAAGTATTACATATTATAATTATCCGTTGCTATTAAGCTCCAAATGTTAAATTTTAATATTTTAAAGGTAAATTTGCAATACTACTTTCATCACTTTGAAACTTTTAAAGAATAATCATAAGAACAACCTAACTGAAAAATACAATTTTTATTAAATGTTTATGGGTCATAATTTTAATTATTTTAATAATATGAAAGATGAAAGGATCTTATATATTAAATATAAGTTGAATATTTCTAGTATTGCACTCATCAAACCTGAAAAGGAAGAGAGATTTTTCTTTTATACTTGCTTGCTACTTCTTTTTATTCTTATTTCTCAGATACATGCTTTGTGATTCAGTGGTTCTGCAATAATGTCAACACTGTACTTTTTATTTAAAATAAATAAACAATGCTGCTATGAAAAATATAGTTTGATAGTTCAACAAAGATGACTATAATACTTTTATAAACCAATTGTTTGCAGAAATATTTAGGTGGTACATATTCAGTATTAATCATATTTTGTCCCATATAATAAGTTATATACATGATTCATACACAGCTTGACCATAATTCCTTTGTATTAGTGTCTAATAAACTCATATAATATGTGCTCAGTTTTCTCTATTTTGCATAATTAGCCTCATATTAAAATATAATTTGAACTTACTATGTAGTGACTAATATGTTATTAGTTTCATTAACACTGTTTCCAATGAGATCATGGACATAAATTAACTTTTTCTCTATTTTTACACTTTAACTTTGAAATTATGTGTTCAGTTTAGTCAGCTTCAAAGTATTTAGCAATAATGCTGCTATTCTTGTTTAAAATACAAATATTTTGCCAGGTTCCTCTCAATGCAACCTTATCCTTGAGTTATTTTTAAACTATCCATGTCCTTTTCATTAGTGTTTGCATGTTTATAAAGGTCCCAACCTTTGTTGATTCCAATTTGGCAGCAGACATTGAGGTTATCAGCCTTTCTGAACTGATGAAAGTGGTCTCCCTAGCAACAGAAGCACTGTAGAATCTCTCAGAACACCTGTTCTTCCCACTCCTAATTCCTGCAGCTGGGATGTATGCACTTGAAAACTGCCTTTTCATTTTGAATTTTTGCTTTTATATGTTTGTGTAGGTTAGGACAGTGGGAGTTTGCTGAGCTTGGCCGCTCACATAGTTCAAAAGACTTATATGTCTGCATGGTTTAGAGTCATTACCATGGTTAGCAATTAGTATTTCCTTTTCCCCGTCCCCGAAATACTCTTGTGTTACCTTAGCAGCCAGAGGAAAGGGTGAGATTTGGAAATCCAGCGAGGGTAATGCACATTGTCTAAAGTGCAAATGACAAAACTTGGCTCTGTTGTCACCCTCAGGCTTTTGATTCAGCCAACATTCATAATTCATTGGGCTCAGTAATATAAAAGGGCAATGTGCCCGACTGCTTGAGAAAATTACTGTCATATTTTAGCTTATAAATTTTTTAAATTATTCATTTTCTTGATTGTGTAAGGTCATTCTTCTCTTTTTTCTTGAAAATTGACCCGAATTTATTCAGATGCAGTCTGTATTAGGGCTTGTAAAAGCAATTAAGGGGAAAAAAACAAAACACTCTGATTTTCTCTTTCTTAGAACAAGTTTCAAAGAAATGGAATTTTAAGTAGCATTTTAATGTTTCATTTAACAACTCTATGAATAGTTTCATTTAACTTAAGGGTTTCCATTTGGTAAGGTATCTCTTTTGATTAAATAAAATAAAGAATGCATAAAAATTGTCTTTATAAACATACGCCCCTTCCTGTGTAGTGAAACATGCCATGGAAAATACAAAGCAATAAAGCAATTACCAGGCAGGGAGGTTTTGGTGGTGGGGGGGAGGAGAATAAAGTTAATTTTCCACATAATGATTCTATTGCATCTCAAAGTTTTCTTCATACACTACCTCATTTCTACTTCATACACTACTTCATATGCTACTTCATTTTCAATTTATTTTTGGTCACAATCTGATTATCTAAGTTGGTAAGTTACTTAAGTTACTTCCTTAAACTAACTGTCCTTTATCAATTAATTAAATATTACAGGCAACTTGTTTTCCATGCTCACTTAATATGAAATATAGCTCTAATTAAGGACATATTATTTCCTATTAGCAAAAAAACAACAACAACCAAACCAAACCAAACACAAAAAACCACAACTGTGTAAAAATAACTTCTATTTTCTTTCCCTCAAATACACCTACTTAAAATGACTTTGAAAAACATGTCATATTCTTTATATTAGGCTTTTCACTATTTGACTACTGTAATACAGATACTAAAAAAAAGGCCTATGTTATGAGAGACCCACATAAGCGAATAAAAGATGAATCATTCATTCTGTCTCTCTCATTTTATTTTTTCCTAATACACTACCATTCAAGATTTATCTTCCTTCTGGAAGTTATAGATGCATTTACATGTAGTAAAAATCCTAAGGAAATACATATTTAAATATTTCTTGATATTGTTTAGATTCTTTCCACTTTAATATATCATTGCCTTTGCATTAAATAAACATAAGAAATTTCAGGAAAAAATAACATGAAAAACAACCAGATTTTACTCTTATGCTCTCTCCTCTATAATTATAAGATTCCCCCAGGACGCTTATTCTTTTTTTCTAACATCCCACTTCTTTCTTCATTTTCCGCTCCCCCAACTCCCACCCCCTTGCTCTCTTTCCACACTCTTCTTGTCCCCAGAGATTACATTGCTAAGAGCAGATCCTTCCTCTTACTCATCACTATATCCCCAACAACTAACACAGTGAATACTTATAAAATTTTATTCTTTGAAAGATCAAATCTCAAGTTTATATTTTTATTCTTTATACCCAGATATATTTACCCACTTATTGGTTATCTACCTATCTTTTACTGCTAGTCATCTAAAACCATGCATATAGGAAGCTCAGCATATTGAAGTGATCATCATAAAATTGTATATCATAGATGATTCTAGCTGCTGGAACAAATAGAAAATGAGTTTCTCATGGCATAAAAATATTTCTGTCTGTGTCTAATTAAGCTAAAATTAGTTCACACTGAGCTCTCAATTCTATTCCATTACCACGTGGATCTCCTCTTATCTGTGAAGTTCCATGCCAGCAGTGAGGAACCTGGCTCCCATATATTTAACTGTTCAATTTCAGTACACATGTATAGCAGTATTAGACCTGTTAACCTGCACCCTCATGAGAAATGGCTTTGTCAACAAAAGTGCCGTGGTTATGTAGTATGATCATGCCTTCAGACTTACAGAATCCATTGTTTTCTAAAGTTTCTTGGGTCTGCAGGTTGGTACCTTCTTCCCCCCTCCTCCACACTCTGTTTTGGAGATTGTTTTATATATTTATAATACAGTCAGATCATTTTGTGGAGTCTGCTTTGTTTTCTGGGGTTGTCTAACTCCATAAATGACATTTAGAAAATTTGTGTTCATTATGGATAAACCTTCATGCGAAAAGAGTCTATAAGTTTTGAGAAACATGTAATATAATTTATACACACTTACGTTATCACACAGAATAGTTTCACCACCCTAAAAATTTCCTGTGCTTCAAATATTCAACCCCCCTGTCTTCCCGTGAACCCTTGGCAGCCACTGATATTTTTTTACTGCCTTTATAGTTTTGCCTTTTCCAGCTGTCATATAATTGGAATAATACAGTATGTAGCCTTTCCAGATTGGCTTCTTTCACCTCGCAATATATATTTAAAGTTCATCCATGACTTTCTGAGACTTCATAAATCAGTTCTTTTTATCACTGAAAAAATACTCTATTGCATGGATGTACCATGGGTTGTTTATCCATGTATCTACTAAAGGACATCTTGCATGTGTCTAGTTTTTGTAAATTATGAATAAACAGCCATAAAATATTCACATGCAGATTATTATGTGGACATAGTTTTAAAATCAATTGGGTAAATGCAAAGGGGAACAATTGATGGGTCATATGGTAAGCCTATATACTTTGTTGTATCTGTCTATGTCAGTGATGGCAAACCTATGACATGTGTGTCAAAGGTGACACACGAACTCATTTTTTGGTTGATTTTTTTCTTTGTTAAATGGCATTTAAATATATAAAATAAATATCAAAAATATAAGTGTTTTTTTTATTTTAAATCTTTATTGTTCAGATTATTACATTTGTTCCTCTTTTTCCCCCATAACTCCCCTCCTCTCAGTTCCCACCCCACCCTCTGCCCTCACTCCCCACCCACTGTCCTCATCCATAGGTGCACGATTTTTGTCCAGTCTCTTCTCGCATCCCCCACACCCCTTTCCTGTCTGCACCTGGTCTCCCTGTCCCCACACCTGCCTGGAATACCTTTATTCTTGGCCCTGTCACATTTACGTCCTAATTCCAAACTCACTTCCTCCCAGAAAATGTCCTACAGTCATACACCACGTAACGGTGTGTCGGCCAATGACGGACCACATGTATGACCCTGGCCCCTTAAGATTATAATGAGCTGAAGATTCCCATCACCCAGAGATGTCATAGGCATCATGATGTCATAGAGCAGTGACGGCGAACCTATGACACCGTGTCAGAGGTGACACGCGAACTCATTTTTTTGGTTGATTTTTTTCTTTGTTAAATGGCATTTAAATATATAAAATAAATATCAAAAATATAAGTCTTTGTTTTACTATGGTTTCAAATATCAAAAAATTTCTATATGTGACACGGCACCAGAGTTAAGTTAGTGTTTTTCAAAATGCTGACATGCTGAGCTCAAAAGGTTCGCCATCACTGGTCTATGTCTGTCTTCTATGTCTATGTCTATATATCTATCTTTATATCTTTATCCATATAATCTGTATCTATAATATAGTCTTTATAAATATTGTACCAAGTACTGCCAAGCTGCTTTCCAAATGACATTATAATTCTTCATGCCCGCCCACAAGAAATGAGGGGTACTATCACTCTACATATTTATTTGCATTTGGTGTTGTCAGTTTTTCCATTTCATACATTTTATTGTGTGTGTGGTAGTGTCCTATTGTTTTAATTTACATTTCTTTAATAAAAAATATTGTACATTTCTTGAGGCTTATTTGCCATCTTTATATTTTCTGTGGTCCAAATCTCTTCCGAACTTTTTTCCTCTTCAGATATATGAGAGATGTGTTTGTTTTGTTTATTGTTGAGTTTTAAGAGTTTCTTGTTAATTTGGAATACAAGTCCTTTATTATATACTAGAGGCCAGAGGCCCAGTGCACGAAATTTGTGCACAGGTATGGTCCCTAGCCCTGGCCTGTGATCAGGGCCATTTTCCCTGGCTGCCCACAGCCGGCCTTGCCCCCCTCCCCCACCACTGCCACACACCCCTGGTTCCCCATTTGCCATCGGGCGATCGGAGCCTGACGACCAGGGGAAAGGACCGAGAGGTTGGCTGTTCCCTCTTGCTTATTGGCCCTGCCCCCACTGTGGGTCACCCTCTGTGTATAGGGCAACTGGCGGGGTGGGGGCCTTGGCCTGGTGCCACCTGCATCCCCCGCAATCCACCCCTGGTTCCCTGTTCACCATTGGGCAATCGGAGCCTGCCGGCTGGGGAAAGGGACCAAGAGGTGGTCAGTACACCTCATAGTGACCAGTTGAGTCGTCATTCTGGTTGTTCCACCATTAAGGTCAATTTGCGTATTACCCTTTTATTATATAGGATGTGTTATGTGAAATTTCCCCCACCCCCCATTTTGTGTTCTTACCTGCTGTATATTTACTTGTTCTATTAACATCCTAAGTTATCTTAAATTTCCTATCCCATAATTCCAAAATATTTCTCAGACATATATCTCGGTTTGATGATTTC
Organism: Myotis davidii; assembly: GCF_000327345.1. NCBI lineage: Eukaryota > Metazoa > Chordata > Mammalia > Chiroptera > Vespertilionidae > Myotis > Myotis davidii. The sequence goes on from NW_006297660.1 coordinate 2,516,060, forward strand.
CTTGTCTCTTCAGACTTCATTTTCTTGTCTTTTAGCATGCCTTATAAATTTTTGTTGAAAGTCACACATGATGTATTTGGTAATAGCTACTTAGGTAAAAAGACTTATAGCCTGAGGAATAAGTGTGCCACTAATGTTTATTGTAGCTGTAGGTGCCTGAGGCCTCAGCATTCCTCTCACATTCTGTGTTTGTCTCCCTGGCTGTCTCCAGATCCCCTAAGAATTCCTTCTAAAACAAGGTCAGTGCTTGAGGCTCTTTCAGCTTCAATTACCATTATTCACCTGGAACACTGTCTATCTGATAGTAAGGTAAGATGTGTAATCTTATTAGATCGCAGGATGTTAGGGGCCTTTGTACCAATGCTTCAAAATTATCTTACACCAGCTCGCCACACCTTATGTTTGACAGAAAGGTTAGAGGGGGAGTTGGAAAATTTCTCTTTCACCAATTCCGATAAGACTCTGGTATAGTATTTTTTCCTTGCTAAGTAGGCCTTTTAAATTGAAAATGTTCAGAGCAATTTCAGAATAGTTACTTTGCCCATCACCCTGCCAGAAAAATGTGAGGGTTTTTCTTGGCAATTCACCTTGAGACTGTTGGGGTTCTTGGAGCTCAAGCCATGGACCATTGGAGATCTGTAAGCCTGTGGACCCTAGAGTTTCTCATTCTCATACTGGTGTACACCCCACTCTAGCAATTCATCAGTTACTGTGCAAGCGCTCATGATAGTTTGTGGCTGCAGCATCTTCTGATGTTACCAAGTATATTCTGGTTGTGATTGTCTATATTCACCTGTCTTCCTGGATTTTGGCTGACAAGTCTCTCATCCACAAAGCCTAAAAAGCAACAGGCAACTTACAAATCAACTTTTATAAAGTACTTTCTGAGTTCCAAACCCTATAATAGATATTTATATATGTGATCTCATTACACCCCTTAATTACTACAAGGGAATATTAGACCATGCAGGAGACTGGATCAAAGAATTTAGCCTAATGCCCAAGGCAAAATAGTTCGATTAACCTAGACTGAGGTAACTCCAAAGGCCACATACTCTGGAAATTGATTGATCTAGGTTAGAGCTTTTATTGAAATTTTAATCTAAATGTGATTACAGTCAACCCTCCATATCCAGGGACTCTGCATCTGTGGATTGGAATCCATGGGTGTGGAACTCTTGGATGTGGAGGACCAACTAAGGGGCTTGAGGATCCATGGATTTAGTTTCTTCAGTGGTTCCTGGAATCAATCCCCTACAGTTGATTACATTTATAAAACCATTTGAAGTTTAATTATATATATTGGAAAATCTTCTAATCAAAGCACATTTTTATTTTTTTCCATTTAGTGAAGTTGATTGTCACATTACATGCATTGTAAAATGAAATATACAATATCTTCACTTCTGTTTTTCCTAAGCAAGACCACAGTGTGCAGACCATAGATGTTTCTTTAAGCACTTATAGCCTTAACCACACCTCCTCACTAGTCCAGAGCAGCGTCTCTCTCTCTCTCTCTCTCTCTCTCTCTCTCTCTCTCATATTCATCTTAGTTATAGTGTATAATATATTTAACTGTATTATTTCTTTTCTTTTCATAAAAAGGAAAGTTATTCAGATAGTAACTGACTTCGTTAGTGAATTCAATTTTAATATTTTCTTAGTTAAATCTCCTGGGTATAACAAGTAGCCAAATATACCACCAGAAAAAGAATCACTCTGTCTCACTTTCAAAATTTTCACCTTTAATCTTATTGCACTTGCCAGGGTATTACCAAGCAATGCCCATAGTATGAAGTATGCTTGTCTTTTCTACACATCAATTCTTACTGGGACTATTGCAGTGACTTCATAGCTAGGTCCCTAGACCCCATTATTATTTTAGGCCATAAACTCCTCACAAAGCATGATAGTGAGTTGTTTAACTTCTCTCTTGTGCATTAGCTGGTCAGATCAATGAGGGCAGGAAATAGGAACGTTAATTCAATGGCAGCCACCATAAGGATTTCCATAGCATCTGAAACAGAGTATAGCTGCACAATTTATGTTAAATTATATTATTTATTTATTTATTTATTATTTTCCTATACCTTTGATATGTCTTGTATAACTAAAGGGAACTGAGAAAATAGCAGAAGTATAGTCCCGTTAACAGCTTTATTTAGTTGAGGGAAAATTTATAACAGTCTGGAAATCTTATGAAATTGGGTTTCCCGATGCATGGTGATCTGACACACAGAGGGCAGTAGGCATGTTTATCCCAATTTTATTCTTCTCCAACTTTCTTATCTCCTGCCAAGAATCTATTGGGCAACCTCACCTGGGAGCCAGAGGACAAAGGAGCTATTGAGAAGTCCAGAACAGTTAGCTTCACTGAATGCTGAGTAGCTTGGAGAAACAAAAAGTCGAGCAGCATTGTGAATATTCCATTGGAAAAAATCTGATATAAGAGAATCCATTGTTGTGCTGTGTCCAGGCAAAACATTTTTTTTCATCAATAGAGAATCTACAGGGTCATATCAACTATTATAATGTTGCTTCATACTATCAGTTCTATATACTTCTTCAGACTGTTAATCACCACTGACATTCATATAAGCTTAGGGGGCAAAAGAGGGAAAAATGTTAAGTAAAATTAAAGAGAGCTATTTTCAGTTTCTGCATTTGTATATGGATGCAGAGTCTAAATTGGTAATAACTGCCTTTGTTTTCATTTTTCCTTAAATTCTATGAGCACCTTAACACAATGGCGTACTTGAAAGGGTGATTTAATCTTTTATTTTTTGTGAGATCTGAATCCCCAGTGCACTTTATTTATTGGATAGCAGCGCAGGACTATTGGACTAGTAGTGACTCTTAAGAGGTTTCTCACTAAATAATCTAGTTCTTAAACTTGGTCTCCCCACCCATGCACCAGGCCTCTATTCTATATAATTAAAAGGGTAATATGCAAATTGATTCTAACAGCAGAACCACTGGGAATGACTGGTCACTATGACACACACTGACCACCAGGGGGCAGATGCTTAATGCAGGAGCTGCCCCCTGGTGGTCA
>NW_006297660.1:2520257-2539616 GCF_000327345.1 Myotis davidii
GCAAGTGGACATCCCCTGAGGGCTGCTGGGCTGCCAGAGGGATGTCTGACTGCCAGCTTGGGCCCAATCCCCCGGGGAGTGGGCCTAAGCCAGCAGGTGGTCCTCCCCTGAGGGATCCCAGACGCGAGAGGGCACAGGCCGGGCTGAGGGACTCCTTCCCCCCTGAGTGCACAAATTTTTGTGCACTGGGCCTCTAGTTATTACATAAGAGCAACACAGCCCTTGAAAATCAGGATCTATCACTTCCGTAAACATCTTTCTGTCTGTTGTTTAAGGCTAGATAGTAGCCTTAACTTCCAATTTGAATGGAAAAATAAAGTATACATGTGCCAATAGTTGCATTTCTCTCTTTGTAATTAAGAACTTCACACCCTCTGATCCAGATTATGGGGAGTGGAAGCAAACATTTATTCAATGGATTATTTGGAGACATATGAGGAAAGCCACTCTCAGATTCACACCATAGTTTACACCTGTGCATCTGACAGTGAGGATAGGACAGCATATATTTGCCTTTGATTTGAGGCATACAGCTACAGCTCCAAGATGTCTTCCAACTGAAACTATCACAGAAAGTTCAGAAGAGCTTTGTCTTCTGTCATGCCAGCTGCTTTGGGGTGGTAGAATACTGGAAAAATAAAATTAAACTCTTAAGCTTGAGTTCATTGCCCCACTACTTTCTCCATTAAAGGAGATTTTTGTTGATATTCTGTAATTCCCAAATGGTGACAGTGGAAGAGACAATGAAGGCAAGGGAAGCAAATCTACATCCAAAGTAATGTGTATATTTTTGGAGGGCAGATAGTTGCTCTGTCCATGATGGAAAGCATCCAACATAATCCATCTGTTTTCTGGGCCCTCTAGGAATAGTGTTATGTGAGGGGAAAAGAGTTGGCCAGGATTTTAGAGAAACTGAATAGAACACTCAGCTGGATCTTGGTCAACCCATTCATAGTTCCATTTCTGCCATTAGACAAGTTTGTCCAGAAACCTTTCTATCAAGTCTGAGGTGGCAAGGTAAAAAAGTCTGGGTGAGCCTGGTTGGTATGGCTTAGTGTTTGAGTGTTGACCCATGTACCAAGGGGTCATGGTTCGATTCTTGGTCAGGGCACATGCCCAGGTTGTGGGCTCAATCCTCAGTAGGGGTAATGCAAGAGGTAGCCGATCATTGATTCTCATCATTGATGTTTCTATCTCTCCCTCTCCCTTCCTTCCCTTCCTCTCTCTGAAAGCAATAAAAAGGGCTTAAAAAAAAAAAAGGCTGGATGGCACCTAAAATTTGCAACAATTTTGTTTTGTTTTAGCTTACTTTGGGGATTAGCAAACCTTTTCCATCAAGTTCCTAAATATTTTACAGATTTACGGTCCATATGATCTCTATTGTAACCACCCATCTCTGTGATTCTCAGCACAAAAGCAGCCACAGAGAATAAATAAACAAACAAATGTGGCCGTGTTCCAATAAAACTTAATTTACACACACAGATGGTATGGCAGATTTAGTTCAGGGGCCATGGTTTGCCAACACTAATCTACTTGATTACTGAACATTTCATCAATCTGTAAGTCGGGCTTCTGTTAACTAGTAGTGGGAAACTACTGAGGCCCCAGTTTCATCATGTATCACATGAGTCTGATCCAGTTGTATGTTGGAGCTGTCTTGCACAGGCCCCTGTGAGCCAATTATATACTTACTAGGGGCCTGGTGCACAAAATTCATGCATGGACTGGGCAGCAGATCCCTCAGTCCAACCTGCACCCACTGTCATGTTCCAGGACCCCGGCTGCTCCAGTCTAGGTGCAGGCCTACAGGCTTGAGGCAGCCTGGCTCCCGAGGCCCCATTTTATCAAGAGAACAAAGTCGGTGTTAATTACAGCCCTCACTGAACCCAGTACAGTGCGTCTGTGCATACAACTGCCTCATTCATGTGCCTGCTTCGCCATACTGGATTACTAGCATCTTGAGGACATTGCTCTGTCTTATCCTGCTTCACCTTCAGTGCCTGGCCTGGTGCCAGGGACCTGGGAGTGTTTGCTGAGTGAGTGAGTGAATAAATGAATAAGTGAATGAATGAATGAATGAGTGAGTAAGTGAATGAGCAAGTGGCTATGGGGCGAACTTGTGCCGTGTTGCCATGGAGACACGGCAGAAGTTCCCGCCTGCTCCAGGCTGCCTGAAGCCCACCCCAGGAAGTTCCTGCCCCTCTCCGACTGCCCAGTGCCCCACTCCAACTGAGTAGTTCCTGCCCTGCTCCTGGCTTCCCCGGCGCCTGCCCCAGGAAGTTCCTGCCCCACTCCCAGCTGCTCGGCACCCCGCTCCCAGCTGCGTAGTTCCCGCCTCGCTCCCGGCGACAGGTGACCGAGGTCCCCAGCCACTCCTTCAGCAGAGGCCAGGGTAGGCAGGAAGCTTGGTTTCCTCCATCGGTCGCCAGGGGCAACCGAAGCTCCAGCTCAGTGGCCGCTGCCATCTTTGTTGGGTTAATTTGCATATCACTTTGATTGGCTAGTGGGTGTGGCTTGAACATAGTGGAAAGATGGCTAATTTGCATGTTTATCTTTTATTATATAGGATTAGAGGCCTGGCGCATGAATTTCATGCACTGAAGGGCGGGGATGTCTCACAGCCTGGCCTGTGCCCTCTTGGCAGTTGGACATCTTTAGTGCTACCACAGAGGTGGGAGAGACTCCCGCCACCGCCGCTGTGCGGGCCAGCTGTGAGCACGATCCAGGGCTTCTGGGTGAGCAGAGATTCCCCCTGCGGGAGCACACTGACCACCAGGGGGCAGCACCTGCATTGAGTGTCTGCCTGCTGGTGGTCAGTGTGCATCATAGCGACCGGTCGTCCGGTCGATTTGTATGTTAGCCTTTTATTATATAGGAGAGGTCAATTTACATCTAATGCTTGATGTCCTGTTAGATTTCTGCCTCTCCAGCCATAGAAGTGTTCTGATTATGTACATCAAATGGCGTCTTAATAGGCTGTCTATCCATTTTATTTATACAAAGACCCCATTATTAAACAGCCATCTTCAGTTCTCTGATGATCAAACGGTGCGAGAACTAGTTTGGTTTTACTTGTTAGGAAAATTCTTTGTCTTTGTTGGATAAACGTAAAAGCTGGCTACTCCTCCAATTCCTATATTTTCTTTTAAGTTTAAGAATGCAGCCTCATGGAGGCTTTATACCCCTTCATCACTACCTATGGATGATCTTTCCAGTAAAGTTGGTGGCCACCTGTCCAACTAACAAAGGGTGAAGGGTATAACAACTAGGCCCTTTAACGATTTTGTTAGGAAGTAACTGAGTCAGAACATTATTATAGTCCTATTTCAACATTTTCCTCTGTCTAAATAAGCCTTTTAACTCATTTTTCTACAAAAAAAAGGTAATTCCAGCACTCAACAGCCTCCTTTACTGTAGGCAACAATGAATCTGGGCATGAAAGGAGCCAACCAGCAGATTATAAATGACACTTCCCAGTGCCTGATCCAATACAACCTATGGAGGTGGAGGTTTCTGTGGGACTCTGGTACTGATTTAGAGTTCTTGTTGGAAACATTAGAACATTCAAATAGGTAACTGATAATTGCTTAAGGAAGTAGCTATTTCAGATGTGTGGAGAGGGTTATGAAAACTCTAGGTAGTAATGTAATCCCTGGGAAAGTAACAGCAGGGAATGCTACTACCGTAGACCTGAAGGGAAAATTACTTTCTCAAAGAGAATTATTTCTTTAGAATAAGTCTACTCATCAAGCTATCATTTTTGGTACAGGAACACAGTTAACATATACTGATCCTGCAAGGAAGGGCCAGAGGAATAAGTACCCCAACCTAACTAAACCCAGTTAATAGCCACAGTGCCAGGGAGACTGTTAAAGCTGTCAATTAAAGTCAGAGCTCCAGGCCACAGAGCTGACTTGAGAATACTCAAGAGTGAATCTGGAAAGGTCACAGGGAAATATCTAGCACAGATACAGTGTAATAGGCATAAAAGTAGTTCTAAGAAAACTATACATTAAAAGAAGAGTTATCTGAAAAAATAGTATCAGAAAAGGCAAAGGAAAAAATTATAACTACTACAATAATAAGGGCTTCAATTTAGTAAGCATTTACTGTTTTCAAGGGGCTGTAACAATCTCATTATTCCTTAAAACGTCTGTCTGTGGTATTCACTGTTTTTTTCTTAATGATGAGGAACGTGTGTCTCACAGATGTTGTGTAACATTTTTAAGGTTACACAGAGATTAAGTTAAAGGTGGTTGTGTGCCAAAGTCAGCTTCTTAGATACTGAATTCTAAATAATTGAGTTGAGTTCTATAGAGCTGCTGAAAAAGGAAAGAGGTAAGAAATGTTGTTGGGTTTAACATACTTGCTGATTAGTAATCATGGATTCCTGATGTTAAACTGATGGGCTCTGTAAGAAGAGGAAGCAGCAGGTATAAATGACATTTTCTCAGGAATTTGATTTTGAATATTGAGAAGTAAGTAGGATGGTGCCAGTTTCAAGTGAGTATATGTATATTTAAACATAAACACACATGAATATTTTAAACAACACAGATACATATTTGAAAAGAAATAGGGTGAAACATTTTGCAAAGAAAAAGTTTAAAATGTTGAGTGAGGCACTATAGAGGCAAAGGAATCCCAAATTCTGTAGGGAGAATCGTTTTCAGTGTACAGTAATGTGCTTCTTGCAATTCTCTTGTTAAGACAGAATGAGCATTATGGTGGAATTATTTCATTGGACGTCTATTTTTTATATAAAATGTTAGTAAAATATCAAACTTATAGGCACACAAACACATATATTTTAGACAAGAATATTAAGAAATTTTGCTTTTATTTCTATCTTTGTTTTTTCTATATCTTGGACATTTAGGAAATATTATTTATTATAATGATAAAGTTATATTTTGAAATCGACCTTTTTTCTATTTGTGCTGTAAACTAATAAATTATTTGCAATTTTTACTTATTTAAAATGTTTTAAAGTATCTAATTTTGTAGGCTGGGATATCTTCCAAGGATCTGCATAGCTTTGCAAAAGTAAAGTAAGTTAGAAGAAAGTGAAATAAGTTTTACAACTTTGAAATACCAAGTATATCTCTTTTTTTTTCCTTTTTGAATGAATTTACTGGTGTCCTCATTTACTCCAACTGATAAGTTCACTTCAACCTCCCATGAATATAGATACCCTCAACTAAAAACATGTGCAATTCTGACTTACTTTAAAACCCTACAGTGGTACATTGCTTACTACATTGAGTTAAGTAAATAATAATAATTACTCACTGTCAATGACTTTTTCTCATATCAGATACTGTTCTAAATAACATGAATGATTTCATTGTCATATCATTTCTCTGAGAAGACTTTCAACAAAATCACGTCTCACATCCATTTTACAGATACAGTCAAGGTGATTAAATAAGGTGAATTGCATAAATACTCATCTCAAAAGATTTGGAGCTGTCTGGTTGTTGATGTACAGAGTTTACCCATGAAGCACTACTATATTTTATCTTCTAAGTTTGCCACTTCAGTCTATAAGTTCCTTAATATCAGCTGCATGTTTTAATCCGCATATTTATACTGAGTGGATTGGTGGAGAAGCCAGGAGTGTAGGCCTCTCCTCTGTCTGATATGGGAAGATCTTGGCCACCGGTGTCTGTGGGTTACCTGATTCCACAGTATGTTCCATCATTCATGACAGGAATTCAAAATATTTTATAACTAGAGGCCTGATGCACGAAATTCATGCAAGGGGCTTGGTCCTTGCAGCCCAGCTTCATCCAGAATGTCTTCTGGAAGGTCATTTGGCTGTCTGGTCTAATTAGCACATTACGCTTTTATTATGATGATTTGAATTAAAATGAAAGTGAAAAAATTTAGTTTGATATTTTAACTTCAGGAAAATGAGATACACATGGTTTTTGTTGTTCTTTTGCCTAAGGGACCCACTCCTATCTTCCCAAGGTGCCCCTACTAGACCCACAAATGCAAATCTGACTAGGAATACACAGCTTTAGAAACCAAAGGGCAGAATATAGGAAGCTAAATATAACTGCCTTTTCATTTAATAAATAAATTGAATTTTACTTGGCATTGTGACACAGCTGTTATGCCTTATTACTATTATAAGAGAAACATGAATTCTGCAGATTATGCCATACATTTAAAGATGTTAAAAAAATTGTATGCTTCTAATTTAATCAAACTTCACTGTTACTTATGAAAGATTCAAACACTGCACAGGAGAGGATAATACATTAAAATATTTATACATGCTGTTTTTAAATATGCATTTTAATCTAAATCACAGCTTTTGATTTCACAATGTTTTCATAATTATAATTTCATAGTTTTCCTATAATTCAGTAGAAGTTAATGAAGACAATTTTTCACTTCAATATTAATTTATTGTGTTCAGGTGAGCAAAGAAGTATATTAGGAATATGTAGCAATTTTTACAAACTGAATAAGGAAATAAGGTGTCTTGCTGTATTTTAAATGAAGATAAGTAAAATATAATGTTTAATAAAATATCAAATATTATGTGAATTTAAAAATATGACAGACAAAAAAGAAAGTAAATGCACTGTAAAGGTAAAACCTCCTGGAAATAAAAACCCATTGTTTGTCAAATGGTAACATAAACATATATCTTCTTTTTTGAAAAAAAATATGTTCTCATTGATTTTGAAAGAGAGAGAGGAAGGGAGAGAAAAGGAATGATGAGAAATAAACATCATCCATTGGCTGCCTCCTGCACAGCCCCTACTGGGGATCGAGCCCCAAATCAGACATGTGCCCTATCCTGGAAATTGAACTTGTGACCTCTTGATCCCTGGGTACAATTCTCAAACGCCGAGCCACACCTACTGGGCAACATATATCTTCTTAAGTGCAGGTATTTCCCTGTTGTCAAATACAGTTTTCACTTGTCTAGTAGTTAGTTGGATTGGTAAAATATTTATAAAGCAAAAATATGATAGAATCTTTAATGCTATGTATTAATTACATCTAGATTTTCTATTTTTTTCTCTAAGCATGAACAAAAATTAGTTCAGACATAAAAATAAAACTAATTAAGGACATCTATAATGACTTCTGGTATCTCTTGAATATTCATAGTTAGGTCATTATCTTTCCAAGGGTAGTAGAAACTGTGCTGCCTTGTGGGTATATTGCTTTAGGCATCAACAGCTAAGAAAGAACTCTAAATTGGAGCTATGCCTAATAGAGAAAGAGCACATGAAGCAATTTCTTCTTACTACATTTCTTCTGAATTCTGCTACTTGAGTTCCATCTATGAGATAATATATTGTTCATATAGATCAACACAACTATTTGTATTTCAAATGCTTATTTTATATTCTATACTGTGAGATACAGTAGAGGGTTACCTCTGAAAAAATGAGTTATGCAAAAACATGAAAATGAATTATTTTGGACAGTTATTCATCAGACTGTAGTGGCTAATATGCTGTATAGTTCTACTTTACAAGAAGATAATATTTTGGGTTGCATTGCTGTGTTGAGAAAATCGGCTATCTCATTTCTAAAAATGCATATTTGTCACAATGGCATATTAAAGTATTATAAATTTAAATAAAATATTTTAAAGGACACATTTCACATTGTTTAAAATCATTATATGAGATGTAGAAATAAATCTCTAAGACATAATTAATATTGTACTTTTGGTTTATTTTAATAATTTTGAAAAATATTTGACGTTAATATAAATGTTTTAATCATGTTTGAATTTGATTATTTTCAACTTATAAACTATGCATGTTTATGACTATTTCCATTTGATTTTCTTTCCCTCATCATCCTAGACATGTGAAATGTTTGAAATGCACATTGCCCATTTTATATGGATACAGTCCATATATTCCTTTGTTTGTTTGTTTTGTTTTTGGTTCTGACTAGGTTTTTTCTCCTTTATGATCTTCCAAATCTCTGATTATCATCTTGTTTCATCTATTCCACTGTTGATTCCCTGCAATATATTCTTCATTTCAGTGAATGTATTTTTCATTTCTGATTATATCTTTTGCATGTATTCTAGTTCTGTTTTTATGTTTTCTATGTCTTTTTTTGAAGTTCTTACTAAGTTCATCCAAGTTCATTGAGCATCCTTATAACCAGTGTTTTGAACTCCGCCTCTAGTCGATTGCTTGTCTCCATTTTGTTCAGTTCTTCTGGCGTTTTGTTCTGTTCTTTCATTTGGGACATATTTATTTGTCTCCTCATATTGACAGCTTCCCTCTGTTTATTTCTGTATATTAGATAGAGCTGCTACATCTCTGAATTAGATATTTTCTGTTTTTCCAGAGTTGTAGCTAAACTCCAAAAGGGAGAACAAAAGATGTTTTGAATTGCATATTCCAAGATTAAAGAATTACTGTGTGTTGGGGGCCAGTTATGTCCACAGTTTTACAAGAGGTATATAGCAATACAGGTAACAAAATATAATTTTTAGCAGAATAGCAATCTGAAAAACAAAAAACACATGTGCATAGATTACTATTAGCAGGAAAGAACAAATCAGAAACCTTAGGAGAGATCATCTAGGTTTCCACTTTGACAATCACCCCGAATTCTTGCTAGTCATCATTAGGACTAATTTCTGTGAATGTTCTGCAGAAGAAAGAAAAAGGGCAAGTAAAATAAAATCACATTAAGCCACCAAAAAGAAATTAAATACCTGTTTCAATCAGATTTTTGTGTATTTGTATTTTCTCTAATCCTGGCATTTAACATTGAATATAGCATGAATAGTAGTTAAATACTCTGCTTCTCAGGAAAGAATGTGTAATGTTACTCTTGCTATATGTCACCCTGCCTTAAGGAATCTATATGAAGTTAATATTCACATTCTTTTTATGTTGACATATACTCTGAAGGGCTGAGAAGAGCCTGAGGGCTATATGTAGGTAGTGAGCTTCATGAACTTCTCATGCAATGTCTATTTGCATAAAGTTTTATGGTTAGTTAGTGCCTTTGTCTGTTATCTCCTGTCTTAATCAGGCAGTTTACTTAATATCTCTTGTAGTGTCCATTTTTTAACTCTTTTTTCCTGATAAAAAATCAGTCTCTCTATTGATTGATTGATTGATTGATTGTAAGTATGCATAGATTCTCTTACTAGAACCAGCAAGGATACTTTCATCAATGAACACTTTTTCAATCAATCTGTTCCACATGAGGTATGATTTCTGATTTACAATGAATAAATTTTAAGTGGTTTGTTACGAGTCATATACAAAATGACCTTAAAAAATTCAAATTTCCAGATGTGCCCCGGAATTTGTAATATTTATGGCTAACATTGGTATACTTTTATTATTTTATATTATGAATGTGCCAGAGATAAATATATGGCAGGCGGTTTTAATAAAATATTAAAACCCTCTTTTAAATCCCTCAGTTAGGAGAGTGAATTCATTTTGAGTATTTTTAAGTGGCTATGTCATAGAAGGATTTATACGATCAACATAATAATAAAGATGTCCTAAAGATAAAAGGTTAGTGGATTAACAAGATGAATATCTGAGAATTTCCCCCATCTCTGTGCAAGGCCTAACAATAGAAATGATCAATCTGAAATTAATCCTTCTTTCTGACATGAAGAAATAGTGGTTTAAAGCATCAAAGTCTTTGGTGAAAAGTGTTGTCTGGCTTGACAATCAGAGTTTGAGATCAACTGAGCGGTTTTTGAAAGAGCCATGCTCTTCAGTACTAACCTCAGAAGAAACACATACACCATGACACACAACAACAACAAAACAAATAAAAAACAAAATAATCAGCTCTAAGGCCAGCCATTTCTTGTTGGTCTGTTAAAAGCTAATTTATTTCAGAGCCATGATTTCTATCTTTAAACGGGCTTCTCTTTAAGGCTAGCTAGCTAACGTTATGCTAACTCTAGGGCCAAAGTTTATTAAAGATAATTCTTTAAAATTTTCAACCCTCCACTCCAAAAATTTACTTCTGCTTTAAGAAGCAATATTTAAGTTGGTTATAATCTACTAAGAAAGCCTTAACATTGTAAAATCTCATTTAAAAGGTAAAACATGAAAAGAACAATATTGACAGTTTGTATATTACATTTTTATTTTTATAAACATCCATTTTATCAAGCTCTATAGGTTTCTTGATTTATTTAGAAAACAGAAGCCTTGTAACCACTCTGTGGAAAACATCTTTTCACAAAAGGGGAAATGTCAGCTCTCTAGAGTTTACATTGTTTAAGCTTAATTAGAAACTTGCATTTCTCTTTAAAAAGATTCACACTGAGCCTAGGGTTATTCCTAAGCAGGAACATACACACAAAACAAGGTAACAGAAATTGAAACTGTGAAGAAACTGATTGAAAAGGCAAAGTTATATAAACAAGAGATATGAAGAAAATTAAAATGTATAGAGTATGATTACTGAATAGGCTAAAATTTAGCTTAATGCTATGTTGCTGCAAAACAAAACCTGCTTAGCTACACAATTGTAATAACAATTAGAAAAATACAGAACAATTACAAAAGTACAACTATTCCTAAACATACACTGGCTGACAACACTTAGAATATCTTTGACAATTTTTTATAAAAAAAGACAATGGTTTTTTGTTGTTGCTAATAACATTGCATCAAATGCCATTCAGAAAAAGAGGATATTTGGAAAAGAAATTATGTGCATGTATAGGGGCTGGTTGCACAATTTAATAAGCCTGTATAAGTATTTGATATGACACAGACCAAGAATACTCAGTATGTATACAAGTGGGGGGAGATTGTATGTTGTTCAATAATTTCTTCCTGGATAAGTTTTCCCCTACCACTGAACTCTGAACTTTCTGCAAAGCTCACTTCCTTCTATTTTTAATTTAATTCCAGATCATCTTAACTCCTTTTTTTCACATATAACTTAAAAGTATAAAAATATGTATCTACTAGAGGCCTGATGCACCAAATTCGTGCAAGGGGCTCAGCCCTCGCAGCCCCTGCTTCATCCGGAAGTTCATCTGGAAGTATGTCTTGAAGGATGTCTGGAAGGTTTTTTGGCTGTCTGGTCTAATTAGCATATTATGCTTTTATTATTATAGATAGCTATATCTATCTATAGCTATCTGTATATCTATCTATCTATCATCTATCATCATCATCTTCTATCCCTCAACTATTTATAATGTGTCCTGACATGTCCTGAGTTTACTTATAAGTTTGATTAATCAGCATTTACTTTAAAAAATAATGTACAGATAGATAGCTTTTGGGCTCACAGCATCCATAGTGAATTATTACTTGAAGACAGTTAAAAATCCTTGAATGAATTATAGAACTGAATTGACATCATTCTGTGTGGAAGTTGAATTGTTTGACAGTTGTATGTGCCTATAAGGGCGTCGATCCTTCCTGTGCTCAAAAGGCTTCACAGAATATATTGCCTGTGATCTGCTTGAGCAAGCAAGCATTCAGCCATAGAAGCCACTCAAATTTTACCTAATATTGCAGGGCCCCAGTAATTTTATATTTAAAACAAGAAAACCAGCTCAAGCTAATGTTCAGTCTGCATTTTTCTCATTCAAAATAAGTTTTCAATAACATACTAGAGAAGGTCTAGATTTAAATAATATTGCTTCTATGTTCTGTAAGATAAACTATATACTATGTACAAAGTTAATCAATTATAATGACTATTGGTATGGACTAAAATATTTTAAAAAGATAATGGTGAGAAACCTCTGTCCAAATAATAACTTTAACTGAATATATTTTATCTTTTGAATAATCATATGTATGTAAACATCAATATATATGCACAGTGGTTTAAATAAACCTTTTATTTTAGTATAGTTTTACAGAAAAGTTGCAAAGATAATAATAGAGTTCTTATATAGGCTTCACCCATTTTCCCTTGTTAACATCATTGTCATGGCACACAATAACAAAGAAACCAGCTTAGTCTGATTACAGAAATTCAGATTTTATTTGGATTTTACTATTTTCTCCACAAATGTCCTTTTTCTGTTCCAAGATGCTATCTAGAATACCATATTACATTTAAGTGTTATGTCTCCTTAGTCTAATCTGGTATATGACAGAGTCTTAGACTTTGCCAGTTTTTCATGCTCTAGTAATTAGTTTAATCTCTACAATATAATTGTCCAGGTTCCAGTATCAAGTAATTTTATTCCAGAAGCAGTTTTCATTGCCAAAAATAACAGTTCTAACCTCAGGACTTTATTCAGAAAATGTTTTACACTGTGCTAAAAAAAAACATGTCTGTGTTTTAAATTGCATACAACTGTAGATGTTTTATCAGTACTTTAATTAACTTAGAATATTTTTAAATACCCAGCAATTCTTGATGAACTAGGTATTGGAAAAGTACCTCTATTTTGTTACAATTTTTTAATCTAAGAATAGTTGTTATTATGTGTAATTTGCTGCTTGCAGAGAAGGTAATCACCTCAGCTAAGGAGATTTAGAATAGAGGGTAGAATTTTAAATATTCTCCCTGTCAGCAACAAGTAATCTGTAGCTTTTGAAAGCCCCTCTATCGACCTGTCCAGTGTACACAGAGGTGGTTAATATAAGGGAAACAATATATTCTGAATTTTCACTTTCTATATTAATTCAAAATTTTTTTAGAAATCCAGAATGGTAATTGATAATATAAATATAAGTAGCAAATGGTGATATTAGAAAGTGCATTGTTAACATTATTCAGTGTTTATACAGTATAGAATGTTTGTATTAAATGTGAATTGTCACTGAAATGTAATCATGAAGAGATTTATTTTTGTCTTCACACTGCTTTAAACATTTTTGCACAAGAGAGCAATAACTTCCCTGCAGCTTAATGAAAAATTAAGACATCCCTGTGACTTTTTATTGCTCTTGGGTAATAATAATGTGTAAATAGTAACGGTCATATTGAGGTTCAAACACATAGCATCAATTTGGTAATTGCATGTGTCCAATCTCATAATTAAGTCATCAATTTACATTTTACAAAAGACTCCCATAATTTCTCTAGTAGGACATGGCTCAGATGGAATCATATGCTTTTAGGGAATAGAGTATGGTAAGTTTAACTCTAGCTCTATAATTCCTCTTCTCAGTAGACATTTTTTTTATTAAAAACCAAAGCTACTGACAAAGGTGATAAAACTCAAAGATGCATGTGCTCTGACCAACCATAAAAAGGGAGTTCAGTTATTTCTCTAGTGCAGCCCTATGATGGCTTTGTACTGTATCAACCTAACTAACCAAAATTAGATTCTCAAAAATATCCCTCTCTATATGGTTGGAGTTAGTTTTGACTACTAGAGAAATGTTCTTGACATTTGCATGAGGTGAAATAGAGCATCTATTATTGTTCTCTGGAGGTTAGAGTAAGACCAGACATTGTTATAGCTCACATATGTTGACTCTGATCTAGATAAAAGCTCACCTCTTTGGTTTGAGCCAAACCTCAAATGGTAGCTCCTTTAGCTCCCAATAGATGTCCTACCTCCACAACTTAAATCCTGGGCCAGGCACATTTGCAGTTCTGTAGGGAAGGCCTTCCAGTGTAACATGTAGGTCACCCACACCTAGATAAAAATTAGAAGACGTGAGAGACTGAGATTTCGTTGATTGCCATAGATTGTTGTTCTGATATACTTTCTGTCCAAGCCCAAAGTTATCATGAAACAGAAGTACTTATTTCATAGACTGTTTAACCAGCTTTCACAAAAGTGCATGGTCCAGCCCCTCTAATAAACCCCTTATAACCTGCTATGCATTAAATAACACTCCAAAAGTGTGTCCTGCCAACCTCAGCTAAGGAGATTCAAAATGAAATTGGGGGATCCATATGTTCCAAATTATAGGAGTCATAGAGTGGTCATCTTTGAAGCCCCTCACACTAAATCTGAAAGAGGAGTGGTGCTTCATTAGATTACCCTCCCTGATGGTATAAATTGGGAATCATAGCACAGTGCTTCACCAAAGATATTTTTCTGACAGGACTTTTTCTCAATCTCCATACCCTTGGTTCTCTTATCTCCTTGTAGCTTGAAAACTATTGAAATCCTACCTTGAACTTTCCACATGGTGTTCTGAAAATTAACTCGGTGATCTTTTCTTATCCTAATGCCCTCCTCAAAGCTATTATTTTACCATAATTTATGTAATAGAAATTAGTTAAAAGGTTGATAGGAATAAGTGATATTTTCAGTAAAAATTTATTTTGTGATGCTAAAACATGAATTCTGAAAATGTTTATAGCATATATAGTAAGACATTTTATACTATGTTTCCTAAATTATTGCCTTATGATCAATAGGTACAAATAATTAGAAGTAATTTACAGTAATATACTAAGAAGAATTGACTTAATTCATAGAAGGATTCACTTTCTGCGTTCAAAGAAACATTATTTTAAGCTTACATTAGTTGAAGACATCAAGATACATATGGTCCAGTAATTAATATCTTTCATCTAATGAAATAAGTATTTCACCATATAGATTTGGCAAGAAAATAATTAAGAAAAAGTTGTCTTTAGGAAATAAAGAACTCTATTCTTTTCTGACAACAGAGAAAACATTTGTGTTAAAATGTTATGTAGCAAACCTATTCATTACCATTTTTTTTTTACTCATTTCAATTTCTTCATCAGGTCATGTCTATAAAAATCAAATTACGTCATCTCGAAAGACTTGGCTACTATGTGAGACGTGAATACATGGCAAATTTTATTTCTCCCTATGTCCTCCTTGCCTGCTTTCTATTTTAGAAACATAAGTTGAGGTGTTTAAAAAAGAAAAAGCAAAATTTTATTTTTATGCCATTTGAAATATTCAGAAACACAAAATAGTTAGTTTTAAAAATATATAATTTTTACTCCATTAATTAGACAGAAAAATGAAGAAGATATGGGTACAATCTTGAAAATAAATGGAAATTTTGTGAAAGTTATTTGTGCTTAACCTACTATTAGAGGTAGTTAAAAAGTAGGTAAGAAAAATTTATTTAATCTTAGCTACAATGAGAAAACAAACATTTAAACAATTATCTATCTTATCCAATAGCTCTTTAATTCCACTACATAATTTAATTTTTTTATCATACAATTCAAATAACATGGTATTGTGATATTTATCATGAATCAAACTAAATTCACAACACATTTTTTTATGTGAAACTATCACTTTAAAATGCATTCTCCAGCTCCCAACTGAATTATGTTTCTTTGGATGATACCAGAAGTGTGAAAAATAAGGAAGTTCCAATAAAATGAAATCCAAAGTATTTTAAATTGGCTTAGAAAAATATATTGTGATATAAATATAGAAACACAGTTGACACACAAGTAAAATCAGATTTAATATTTTATTTCCAATAACAGCAATGTCACTCACAATTTTCAGCACAGAGTTATTTTCTGCCAAAGTGTTTATTTGCTTTTATTGACAAGCTAAATAACATCATTTTCACTTCACCCAAAAATCAACTTGTGTTAACAGAGACCTCTAAAATGTTTTCCTGGTCAGAGATGGAATTTTTAGAACAGTTAGTAGTCAGAGATATTGGGGAAGCAAACTAACTTCAGGTTTAAAAATATATTTAATTTTAAAAAATAAGCTCTTTGATTTGGGTTATTTATCAGACATGTCAATATATATCTCATTAAAGACAGCACATACTATTTGCATTCATTTAAGATCGTGATTTTGCATCTGCTAATAATCTGCACAAAATTGAAAGTAATTGGACACACATCTATGAGAAAGTTTACAAAACTAATCAAGGAGAACAGTTGCCCTCTTATTTATTTGTATGTATAAATTGATAAATATGAATTGTCTTGTTTTTAGTATTTTGGTGTGAGCATCTTTTTCTGTTAAAACTTATTCAATAAATTATTATTCCTATAATAGAATCACTTTGATTTAGCTCACATGGTTTTAAACACCCTCTTGGGATAAACTTTTTTAATTTCTGGTGTGAGAAACAAAATAGAACAGGACAACCAAAGAACTTGTATGCATGCATATAAGCATAACCCATGGACACAGTCAATTGAGGGGGGGAGGGGTTTGAAGGCATGTGCTGGGTGGGGGTTTGGAACCAATACGGGGGGAGGTTAATGGGGGAAAAAGGAATCATATGTAATACTTTAAACAATAAAGAATTTTTTAAAAAAGAACAGGACAGAATTCCATGCAGATGGCTCAAGATAAATGTAGCAATCTGACAATTTGTGCACAGGTCTTATGGGTGGACAAATACTTTGGCCAATTTTCTAGTCCTATCCACTTTGCAATTGGCATACAGACAAGATATAAAGCTTTTATTGACTGCATCCTTCTCTTATGGCTTTGGATGTAAGCAGAGGGAGCTGCTGTGCTTGGGGTGTGATGTGAGGAGCTCTGCTATCTCATTTGTATGAGAACACAGTTGTAGCTGTGGTCCACTGTCATGACAACAACGTGCTGCTTGTATCCAAGAATCAATACTAATTCCTTGAGTCTATTTCTCTGCTATTGAAGTTTTACAGTAGTATAGTAAAAACACCATGTGCAACTACTGAAAATGCTTCTGATAGTCCCATTTTTTTTTTACACAACTAGTATCTAATTTGAGAGATATAATTTAAACAGCTAGTAGGAAAAAGTGATGACATCTAAATATTATCATTATGAATTGGTAAGTGCCATGAGAAGCATTGGGCAGCTTACTATGGCATTGCACTCTGGGACTTACGATGCTGTCTTTTTAAACTATGTTCCAAGAGTCATTTTCTCTGGGGCTCATCAGACATTAGTTTGTCTATTTTTCTTCTTTTTGTGTGTGTGCCTGTGTAAAGGAGACACTGGTAAATAAATTTTACTCATACCTTATAACAAGATTAAGAAATATTTTGTTTTATGGAAGAGTTTTCCTCCAAATTGTGGAATTATGAAGTGTAAATTGCTTATTTTATCTATGTATTTAATATAATTTTGACATCAAAATTCTCTAGTCTTACTTGGACATATGTCTTAACTTCTGCACATTTAGTCCATCTGGAGTGGAAATTTATAGCAATAATCTAATTTTTGTACACCATTTTACTTAGTTTGCGGTTGAAAAGTGTCAATGCATATACAATGTTAAAAATATATAAAGAAATAAAATCTCAACACCAGAATGATAAGCTACAACAAGACTCATCAGGAATTAGGAATTTTAGTGTTGTTTTTATCCATTTAGTATTATTAAAATTTATACATACATAACTGCAATGCATTACCTAGCCAAATTTTCAACACTGATTTTTTTATGTCAGAATATAGCAATAGGAAAGTTAATTTTTTAAAACTCATCTCTGAAATGAAATTGTGCAGTAAACTTTATTGTTTTGGTTTCCTCTTTCCTCTTAATTCAAAAGATGTTATTGTGTGTGGGTTGTTTTCATTCTGGGGAGTGAATGCGAGAGACAGGAACACAAAAGGTATATTTGAGGAGTAATACTATGAATGGAATAGGCCAGACATAAGGATATGGGGCAGCCTCTAACCACAGTGCAGACTTGTCAGTTTGCCAGCAGCAAGGAGAATCCTGAGCAGAGTCCTGCCGTGGGTGAAATGCCAAGGCCTTAAACAACTGATTTGTACACGTATTGTCTGAGGGCCACCCAGGAAAGGCCGGGACATGGTTATCATGGCTTTGCTCATTCATTGACCAAGGTCTGTCCCAAGAATGTATGGTAACTACTTAAACTTTAAAGCTGTTTTAGAGAGTGTTTTCTTGAAAGGGGTTCTGTCTACAGGTGGGCTTCCCCTCCACCCTTTTAATTTCTTCTCCTCCTCCTCCTCCTCCTCCTCCTCCTCCTCTTTTTTTTGGTTAATTCTCTAAGTCCTCATTACATTCTCTTGTTTCTCTGTTTCACTTTTACCTGATTTCACTTTAAGGAAGAAGGGATATTTG
The DNA here is from genome assembly GCF_000327345.1 of Myotis davidii. NCBI lineage: Eukaryota > Metazoa > Chordata > Mammalia > Chiroptera > Vespertilionidae > Myotis > Myotis davidii. The sequence goes on from NW_006297660.1 coordinate 2,538,230, forward strand.
CTGTTAACATCCCTTTGTGTTTTAAAGCAAAGCCTACGCTGGTAAATCATCCAAAGAGAAGGGTTTCAATGACACAGAAAACTAAAACCTACTTCACAAAGATTGAACATGGAATACTGAATAATGTATTATCGAGTCATAATTCTCTTATTCTGTTTCTTTGCAATATACATGTTAATAATGCATATATAATTTCAAGAAATCCATGAATATGGAAGCTAAATATTTGTGGAATTTACCTTAACAAGTAGGACATTATCAGAAAATCCACTAGTTATAGCTATTCAGAGATGGAAATGCAGCTCTAAAATTCCAAATGACTCATGTCTTTTTGTTATACTATTTGATTAGAATCTCAGTTCCAATTTTTTCAATTCAACTATAAGTGTTCTCAGAAAATAAATCCAAGAAAAGTATTTAAGTTGAGACATTGATTGTGGTGATTTCAAAAATAAGAGAGTTATAATCGCAGCATTTTAAATGTCTTCTCATACTGAAAATAACCAAAAAGAAGGCATAACATTTACTATATTTTGTCAAATAACATGCTGAAATCAACTTTAAAAATTTGCTTTACAGCTTATATATTTCAAAATAGATAACTAAAATAGTTTTTAAATATTTAATTTAAGCAGCTTGTTTATATATTTGTATTTGTTTCTAAGTAAGTAATTTTTAATGTTTATGACTCCTAAAGTCACTTGTGGTTCTATGTATTCAATTAAAATAGTATTTTTCCAACTAGTATATAATTTTTATTTCTCCATGCTCAATCTTTAATGTTTTGTTTAGCACCTATTATATTAAATACTTAATAAATATTTGTTAATACATTTTTGAATTCAACTTTCTGTTTTGACACATTGCTATTTTTCTTAGAATTATCCTATCTAATAAAAGACAAATGGTAATTAACCGTACCTCTGCTACGCTTCCCATTGGCTAATCAGGGCGATATGCAAGTTAACTGCCAATGAAGATGGCAGCCAGCAGCCATGCAGCTAAAGCGAGCAGGAGGCTTGCCTGCTCCAGTGATGGAGGAAGCCAAGGTTCCCCGCCTGCCGCGGCCTGACTCTGAGCCCGAAATCAACAATGTTTCAATTATAGAAGCTAAACAAACCCCAGATACCTGCTTTCAGCCAGCTGGAGCCTCAGAACTGGGAGCGCCAGTGATGGCAACAATGTTTCAATTATAGAAGGTAAATAAATCCCAGAAAAAAGAAAAGAAAAGAAGAAAAGGAGAGGCTGGAAGCTTCAGTCCCGGCCAGCCTGAAAACGGATCCTCAGCCCCTCACCCAGACTGGCCAGACACCCCAGTGGGGACCCCCACCCTAAAGGGGGTATGGCCAGCCTGAAAACAGCCATCAGCCCCTCATCCAGGCTGGCC
>NW_006297660.1:2539728-2549853 GCF_000327345.1 Myotis davidii
GTGGCATCCCCCAAGGGCTGCCGGGCTGCCAGAGGGATGTCTGATTGCCAGCTTAGGCCCAGTCCCTGGGGAGCAAGCCTAGCCAGCAGGTGGTCTTCCTCCGAGGGATCCCAGACTGTGAGAGGGCACAGGCTGGACTGAGAGACACCCCCACCCCCAGTGCACAAATTTTTGTGCACCAGGCCTCTAGTTAACTCATAATAATTTGGTGGACTTGTTGACAATTATGAGTATGGAATAAAATTAATATCTATATATGTTGTTTAAAATATTTAGTGTTTATTGTATTCACAGCTTACTAGTCACACTATGCTAAGTATTGTAACAGAGCATTCTCAAACCAGTGTCTTGACCCAATAAAACTTTATATAACAGAATTTTGTATGTCTTACTCTGGATTACCAGTTGGTCATCAGGGCTTTTTATTCACTTTTTCATAATCAGTGCAGTGCTTGTTTCTGAAACATGCCATGTCTTCTGTAATGTTTCCTCGATTTACATATTGTTTCAATATTATTGGAGGAGTATTTTGTTCCATAAGGAGACATCAGAGAGAATAGTTTAGAGGTCTATACTATGATGTTTGATTTTCTTTCATTCAACGTTGTTTGTGTTTTTGTACTGTTACTTGTTATACTGTGTGAAATTTTCTTTCAAAACTTGTCAACAGATCAGCAAGAGTTCTCAGAGTGCCTGTTATGCTTCTTTTGAAGTTACACAGATCTGCTCTCAAATATTAGCTCACCTTGTTTTATGACATAGGCATATCTGTTGATGTTTTTGAAATTCTGTTTCTTAAACAATAAAGTGGAATAACAATGTTTGTCATAAGGGGTTATTTAAAAGAGATAATAAATTTAAAATAAAGAAAAACTGTAGACCTTTAAAATAAATGGTCTTTTTAAAAGTCTCTATGATAAGAGCAACAAAATAGCGTTGTTTTACATAAGGATGAATTCTAATATTTATGTGTATTTAGCCATTAATTCTCTATTTGTTCTGTTCAATTAAGAATCAGAAAAATAAGTTTTTACCTCACTTTCACTTCTTTCTCCTTCTGTGTTCTTTCAACCTCAATGTAGATTTCATTTTCTGACCTCTACTATTTTGCATCTTTCCAAAGAATTTTTGAACATTTCTTGAAAAGCTGGCCTCCTGGCAACAGATTCCTTTAATTTTTGTTAATCTGAGAAAGCTTATATTTCTCTTTCAATTTTGAAGGATAATTTAGCATAGTACAGAACTTTAGATTGGTGGTTTTCTTTCTCCCAACACTTTACATATTCCAATTCACTGTCTTGCTCATGTGGTTTCTGAGAAGTCAGATGCTATTCTTTTCTTTGCTACTCTATAGATGCTACCCCCCCACCTGCTCTGGCTTTTTTAAAATATTTTTTTCTTTATTATTGTTGTTCTGAAGATTGAATATTATCTGCCTATGTGTCTGCATATTTGACACTTACTGTGCTTGGTGTTCTCTGAGCTTTTTCATTTGTGGTTTAGTGTCCAGAATTAATTTGGGGAAATAGTCATTGTTTCCCAAAGATTTCTTCTATTCCTTTAGATTGTTTCCTGGTATTCTTATTATGTATAGTTTCACCTTTTGTGATTGTTATAACGTTGTGGTCATAAGGAAACCCTTCTAATGCGTGAGATGATTATTGTGTGAAATGTTTGCTGTGTGGAGACCCCAATACTCTGTGTAACTTCCAAAATGTTATAAACATGGTGAACACCCACTATCTTGATGTAAACGCCCTAAGCCCTTAGAGTGTAAGCGCCCTGCTCCTAGCATAAAGCACACCATCTGGCCCACATCTATGAGACACAAGTTGTTTACTACCATAAGCACCGGGACTTCTTCAGTCGACCTCTCCTGCCTGATGAAAGGCGGACTTCACATCGTTCCCCGAGCCTGAACCAATTGAGGCCTCCTGTCTGTCTCCATCTTCATTGTCTGTCTTTCAGTGTGCATCGCCCTGTGGCCTTTGCCGGAGCCTAGGACCCACTAGGAATAGGTAAATAAACCCTGTGTAACTGCATACTAACTCTGTCTTGTGTGTTCTTGTGTTCCGGTTCGGCTCAGCTGTCTAGACATTGAAGTACCAAGAGATAGGCCGTTATTGCTGACCCCTGGTCACCTGCATATGTCCCACTAAATTTGGACCGATAATTAATTAATTGGGGCATAATTGGGACAGTGATTATCCCACTGGAATTTTCCAGTATCTTTTCTCTTTTCAGTTTTTGGAAGTTTTAAATTCCGAGATTTTGTTTTCTTTAGCCATGTCCAGTTTACTCATAGAGGCATTAAAGGCATGCTTTCCCATCCAAGGCATTTATTGTGATTTACGTGTAGTGTATTTAAACTCTATTATTTAGTTTTGAATATTTGTTAGAAGTCCATATCTCTCCATGCAATGCCTATCTGTTTTTGCATGTTATCTACCTTTTCCAATAAAGTCTTTAGCATATTAATAAATCATAATTGTTTTTGGTTCCCACTTGTTAAACCTACATCTTCTTTATCTGGTTCTGATGCTTGCTTAGTCTCTTCAAATTAAGTTGTTTGCCAATTATTATGCCATCTAATTTTAATTGAAAGATGGGCATGTTGTACTGAGCAAAAGGGGTTAGGACCTCAGCATATGCATTTTGGCAGAATAGAACTTAGCCCACAACACTTCTATCTCAGTTTTATCGATTTTTTTCTTAATTTCTCATTAGCACATAAATAATTTTAAAATAGATATATAGTACTTTTTCTAAGATCTTACTGCTGGGGTCCAACCCCAGTGGGTCCAGGGGTCCCCAAAGGTGTGGACGGAGTCGGCGAAGAAGGAATGACACGGAGATAGCGTTCAGTTGATCAGCAGCCTTGCCAGGATCTCTAGCCACAATCTCCAGCCAAGTTCTGTGTCCATGTTCTCTTGCTAGGTTCTCCAGCCAGGTTCTCCAGGTTCTACAGCCAGGTTCTGTCCAGGATCTTTTGCCATGTTCTCTAGTGAAGGGGTTTTATTCCCTCCCTAACTTCAGGGGAAAATCTCTACCTGGGGAAACAACCTTTCTCAGAGAGGTGACCTTGGTTAAAACACAGTGCCAAGAAGGTGAGCAAACATATTAAGAACAGTATGCCATATATGCCAGGTCCCTTGAAACAGCAAGGATGGACCGGCTCCCGGCATCTTACTATATAATCGAATAACTTTTGCACTATTTTCACTAGTGTCAGTCAAATGCTTTTCTAATTTTTTAAGTCTCCTACTTGTTCCTTATATTGCATAGGATTTTATTTATTAACTTTGACTCTTTGAAACCTTTATATTTATTAACTTCATTATTTCAAGTTGCTGACTTTGCCAAAAGTGGATGATGTTAGACTGTGTTAACAATATTGTAAAGACAATTCTAGTCAGACATAGTTATAATTTGGCAAGCAAGGGAACCTTAATTGCTAGAAATAAATTGTCTCTAGATAACCTGTGGTTCTTAAACTATGCTCTCTTGTCCATCAAACTAAGTCTTTTGTTTATTAAAATATAACAGTAGTGATACTTTTATTCTATAAAAACTACAGTAAATATTTCATATATTGCTTATATTTTACTTTTTGGATGATCTTGGCAAGTGTTTCTGAGCAATTAAGTCATAAAGCATTTATTCCTTTTTTCTTTATATTACAAATATATAATGTCAAGATGGATTTATGTGTATTTTAGAAGCATAACAATCCTTAAACTGATATCAATTTGATTAACGTATACATAAAGTGTTAAATGAGACTGATTATCAGAATTCAAAATCGAAATCAATTTTGGCCCTAGATGGTTTGGGTTGGTGGATAGAGCATCGGTCTGCAGACCCTAGGGTCCTTGGTTGGATTCTGGTCAAGGGCATGTACCTTGGTTTCAGGCTTCTCCCTGGCCTGGGTTTGGTCAAGGCGCATGCAGGAGGCAACCAATCGATGTGTTTCTCTCACATGGATGGACGTTTCTCTGTCTTTCCCTTCTCTCTTCCACTCTCTCTAAAATCAATGGCAAAATATCCTTGGGTGGGGATAAAAAATTTTAAAAAAATGAAAAATAAAGATAAATTTTGATGTCTCCAGAAACCTTTGAGATGTACTTAGATCTTTCAAATTTAGACCAACCTGTGGCTACTTACCCATTTTTAATAAACTACTGGATGTTATTTTGTAAATAGATCACATTATTGGTGTTTTCACTTAGGATATCTGTGCATTTGACTCTCATGTTACTTTTATCTCAAGGGCACTGTGACTTCTTGAAGATACAGGCAATTTAAAATGAAGCTCATCCCATAAAAAGAGAAGTTCTGATGGACAATTCTCAATGTCATTTCAGCCTCCCTGGCAAGGAAAGGGGATATATTTAAAGCTTCCCCTGCCTTTCAGTAGTGAAGAAAGCTTTAGGTTAGTTTACACCAAAGCTGCTTCATTTACAATTCAATTAGGATGAATGTCACTGGAGGCAAAAGCTGTGAACAGCATTTTTAGATTCATTTATAAAGATGCCTACCAGATAATGCAGGTTCAGTTTCAGGAGTTCAGTTCCTATGGAACTTTAGGTATGCTAGGGAGAATTATAGTCACTTTTAATCATTAAAATGCATGCATGGAGTACTTCAAGCCGGCTTATTCATCACTCCTGAAACACTGACAAAATGCTTAAGGGCCTACTTCTTCACTAAGGTGAAATAAGGAAATTCCTTATTCTTTAAGGTTCAGGGTTATATTTTTCATAGGTAGGTCCATTTTTAAATGAAACTTATTAGCTACCTGTAGACAAAACAATGCAATAGTTACTGCTTTTATGCAGGATGCTGTTTGTATGTAAACATGAAGTTACATCAGGAAGAGGAAAATACATATTGAAGCAGGAGATAGCATGCCCTTAATTTCACTTTTTCAAACATCATCATTCTGGTGATTGTATTTCCCCTAAAATTTTGTTTCAGATTTAAGGCTACCAATTCTTAAGAGATAGTCACAGTTGCAAAATCATATCATTTGTATATTTTATATCCAGTTTACCTTTAGTGAAATAATGTATTTACTGCTAATGAATGCATATTGTATTAATATTAGTTTACTTGCATAATGATGTACTTTCTTGTAGTAGCATATATTGATATGTAGTAGATATTGTAAAATCATTTTGTGGAAAAATTTTTTAAAAATGTGTTTCTATTGATTTTAGAGAGGAAGGGATAGGGACAAAAAGAAACATCAATGATGAGAGAAAAATCATTGCTGGGTCGCCTCCTGCATGCCCCCTACTGGGGATTGAGCCTGGAATCCAGGCATGTGCCCTGACCAGAAGTTGAACTTGGAATCTCTTGGTTCAGGGATAGATGCTCAACCACTGAGCCATACCAGCCAGTCATGTGGCACAATTTTAATAGAATCAGAATTCCTCTGAAATTTACTTTGTCTTTATTACCAATTACAATCTGTTGAACTCCACTGATTTTCCTAAAATAAATTGTGAAAGTTCTGGAAAATAAGACCACAAAAATATTTCCATAACTTAAAATTTATAATATGAATATTTGAAGAGTTAAACAGTATCATATTTATTTATTAAAGAGCTTTAGTTTCCAAATTAGATTAAAGTAGGGATGACTGTAGCACTTCCAAGTTTTGTGTTGTTGGTTTTTTTTATCATTCCTTGCCAAAGCTCCGATCAACTGTAAATGAAATGCTTATAGAACACACTAAAATGCTCTTAGTAATTTTCAAGCAGTATGTATGGCATTGCCCAGAATTTGAACTTTTCCAGATTTTGTTTCCAATAAATGTAAATTGCTTTGTATAGTGAATAGTAATTTAAAATTATTGAAGTGCTCCCACAGTAGAGTACCCATAAAATGTAAAGCCTTTTAATGATTTTAATCTCTGTGCACACTTTAGAGTAATTTCAACATATCAGATGCTTTGATTTTTAGTTTCCATTGCTTTAATTTGAAGGAATGAAAAATGCCAAGCCAAAATAGCATTTATAATCAGTGCAAGATGTAACTAACCTGAATTGGTTAGTTTAAGATTGACTTGGAGAGTTAAACAGGTTTTATATAACTATTTATTGATACAGGGAACATAATTAACCACCATAATAACAAATATCTATAATACTAATTTACATATTCTTATCAGACTTGATTGAATTTATTATTCTAGTATGTTTCCCTAGTGAACTAATAGTATACTTTTATATTTTATACATCTTATGTGAGTGTAAACGATTGATGTTAACTACTTACAAATTATCAGAGGTGTTTATATTATAATTGGAGAACAGTGTTAATTGACTCAAAATTGAGTAAATGCCAAATAGAATGAAGTCCAAGAAAATCATGGCTATATTTATCAAATCAAAATACTCAAAGGCAACTATAAGAAAAATATTGAAAGCAACTAGAGAAAGTGGAAAAAATCGCACATAAGAAAGCAAGTATTGCGCAAATATGTTGAAATAATTAACATATTTTATAAATTGTTAAATAGTAATATATATGCTTCTCAACACAGTAAATTACAAGAAAACATTACAGTTTAGGCAAGTTACATTTTATGGATTAAGACAGATGCTGGGGTCCAACCCCAGCAGGTCCAGGGGTCCCCAAAGGTGTGGACGGAGTCGGCGAAGAAGGAATGACACGGAGACAGCGTTCAGTTGATCAGCAGCCTTGCCAGGATCTCTAGCCACAATCTCCAGCCAAGTACTGTGTCCATGTTCTCTTGCTAGGTTCTCCAGCCAGGTTCGGTCCAGGTTCTCCAGCCAGGTCGTTTCTTATCCATGCCAGGGAGTAAAGATTATGTAGCTTAAGCATGATTGTTCACACTTAAAGTGATTAATTACCCGCCTGGCACTTAGTTAAGAGGTTTTATTCCCTCCCTAACTTCAGGGGAAAATCTCTACCTGGGGAAACAACCTTTCCCGGAGAGGTGACCTTGCTTAAAACACAGCGCCAAAAAGGTGAGCAAACATATTAAGAACAGTATGCCATATATGCCAGGTCCCTTGAAACAGCAAGGATGGACCAGCTCCCGGCAGACAGATCAGTGTAGACTGTAATTGCTTAACATGAAACTCTAAGCTGGTTGTTGATTTACTTCCTTTTACATACTGATCGACAATCTAACCAGCATGGCTCAGTTGAGCATCATGGTTCAATTTCAGGTCAGGGCACATGCCCAGGTTTTGGGCTTAATCACCTGTAGGGGCCATACAGGAAGGCAGCCAATCAATGATTCTCTCTCATCATTGAGGTTTCTATCTCCCTATCCTTCTTCCTTACTCTCTCTAAAAAAATCAATAATTTTTTTTTTACGTACTGATCAAGACATGACTGAGCAATGCTGCAAAGCAACTTTGAGTCAGCAATGCAGCACTCAGAATGAAAGTGTTTGTTGACAAATGACTGCTAGCTCAATAGATGCCTAGTTGTTGTTGTTTTTTTGTTTGTTTTGTTTTTTGTTGTTTTTTTTTACACCGGCATTTGTATCTGTAGATAGCAAAATGACACTCATGGGTATTTTCCTACTGAAAATAACTACTGTGATTTTGCAATCATGCTGACTATAAATGGTATTTCTACATATATGCAAAAGTTTAATGTGAAATATAAATCTCTGTGGTTTCAAAGATGTATTTTTCCCAAACCAAAATTCACAGGAGCCCCGAATTCCACACAAACATTACCTAATCCTCAAGAACTCATAATCTAAATATTTGACACTAGACCAGATTACCTTCAGCAAGAAGAATGGAAACATGACATATCTGTGTACATATTAAGATTTACAGACTGTACGCAAAACTTTAGAAGAAATAAGCCACGTAATCTACATAAGAATCTGTGTTGGGTGTAATGATATTACATATGAGGAAGCTAAGGCATGGGATAGTTAAGTAATTTACTAAGATTATAAAGACTCTGAGTAGGGAAACAAAATTGAACCCCAGTTGTATTTTTCTACGAGTCAATGTGTTCATGACTAGGCTCAAATGCCTACTAGGTATATTTACCTTCTTTTATATGTTAGTAATTACATTGTAGGAATGCCTTTAAGTCTAAAGAATCTAATTTAGATTCATGTACATGATGGTTAAAGCACAGAGCTCCATTTATACCACAAAAGGTTGTTGAAATACCCAAATCTAACTGCTGCAGGCAATAATGGAGGTTTTCCTAAAGAAAGAAGATCCTGTAATGGTCTATTAAATCTTATATCTCCTATATAACATGAAAATGTGTTATTTGGTATTTTTATATACTGCTTTATATATGTCACTTCCCACTCGTTATGCTTTAAAAGGATTTTAATGTAACACAATAAAACAAAATTATTGATCACACACCCTATTTTGGGTGTTCATATGTTTTAGACTCAAATACTTAATTTTATAAAAACAAATCTCTTCTCCATAATCAGCACTGGAGAATAACAGTATATATTTGTATGTATATTCAACCTGTGAAAGACTTTCTTATTGATTATAATATACAATGGAAAACAACAGGTTTCTAAAATATCAAATGGTAAAACAATTATTTATGTTAATATATATATAGCCATTTATGATGCTAATATTTTTATTTCATTATTTTTGTAGCACTGTAAAAGATTAGATCTTTTTTCTTGAGTCTCTTATTTATGCCCTTTTATCTTTTTTTTTGAAAGACACTAAACAAGTCTAAAAATAATGACCATATTTATCTGAACGTACAGATATCCAGATGTTGATATTTATTTAATCTTCTTCGTGGGAACATTTCTAGTGAGCAATAAGCTTGAAGTGAACTTCAGAAGCTACAGAAAATGACATGAATCAATGTTTTCTATTACTCTACCGTCCAAAATGCAGGGGCCTATGCCCAAAAAAGTTTCATAATATTCACTGACTCATTTTAACATTGGGATATTCTAAAAGGATCAAGTTTACTCAGGTTATGTATGCTGAACATATTAGGTCTCTCCATTTGCAGCTTGAGGGTTTGATACACGAATGTTTTATGCAGTCTGACTGCAATTTAGAAATGTAGATTTTGTCAACCAGGAAATAAGTATATGAGCTATAAAGACACTGATGTTGCTGGTCCTTCAGAATCTAGTAGAGCCATAGTCTGGATTTATTGACTGACTTTAGCTATACCATAATAAATTTCATGTTTGCTCTCAGAGGTTCTGTGTGATTCCACACAGGAAATTCATGAAACGCTGCTATAGCCTCTGGAGGTTGAAATGCAAGTCAGTGTGAACAACGAGTTGTTGAATGGACTGAACTAGAGGTTCAGCCTGCTAATACAACATACAACTAAAATTAAACTGTCATTACAACTGAGCTGCTACGACAGAGCTCCTGTGAACTCATCTCCTCTAGTGAGAAAACACTGCATGTTAACTTTTATTTCAAAGAATTCTGAAATTATGTGTGGACTCTAAAAAAGTAAACTCATAGATGCAGAGAGTAGAATGGTGGTTACCAGGGACTAAGGGTGGGGGACTTGGGGAGATAGTAAGTGTACAAATTTGCAGCCAGTAGATACATAATTTTTGGAGATGTAATGCATAAACATAGTGATTATACTCAACAATGCTATTTTATAAACTCCAAAGCTGTCAAGAGATTAGAGTTTAATTTTTCTCACTGTGAAAAAGGAATGATAATTTTGGGAGGTGATAGAGATGTTAGCTAACACTGCAATGGGCAATCACATTGCAATCTATAAATGTATCAGTCTACACATTGTAAACCTAAACTGACACATTGTGTCAATTACATCTCAATAAACAAGATTTATTTGGTTATTGGCTAATTTTCAACAAATCATGACCCTAGTTTAGCAAGACGTCCTACAAACAATGCAGGCTGGAATAAGGTTAGGCTTATTTTTGTTGTTGTTGTTGTTCAAAGTATAATTTAAAGGTTTTTATTTCTAATGCTGGTATTAGAGCCAGTTGAACTATTTTAACCACAGTGGTTTCTTACATCAAAATAAATGCAATAAAATATCCTCACCTCCTAATTTTTTTTTAACATAAAATGATGGTAAGCAGGGCATAATATCTGAAATGAAGACAGTTCCACTTCTTCTGTC
>NW_006297660.1:2550690-2561737 GCF_000327345.1 Myotis davidii
TATTGATTTACCTCTCATATGTTATACTGACTAATAGAGTCAGCTGGCATTTCATTCCAGGAAAATCACCTTTGAATACTTTCAGGGTTTGTATTCTGATGCCAACAAATCACATTTCCTCTCCTGGTGTTGTAGCAAAGATGCCAAAAGGATATTATGAGAACTGTTTACAAAGTGATCAATAAATATATTTTACTTTTCACACATAGATAGCAGGTAATCTGGTATTTCTCATGTCTGAAATGCAGGCAGACACACACACACACACACACATTTTTCAGACTCAGAAAAATGTACTTGTTCACTTTTAAATATTTATACTGATATTTGGTCCTGTGCTTGCTTGTAATGTGGTGTTATCATGGATCATTTGGGCTTTCTGGAATTGAAGTTGAATGCAGTGTTTGTCAAAAACTCAAAATCATTAAGTTTTGTCAACACTTCAGATATCCTTGGCTCAGAGTACCGAAGAGAACATTTCTCCATTTAAGGAATACCCAAAGCACTGGGACTTTTCACTAGAGTAGATAAGGTATGCCACAAAGGTGGGGGGGGGGGGATAAAATCAGGGAAATAAAGCATCAATAAATACCTGAAATGTGATCTGAATTTACATGCTCACAGAGCATTATGCTGTAAATGTCTCTTTATGTGTTGTCAAACTAATGCCATTTCAGTGAGACAGAACATTTCCTGGGAGTACCAGACTCAGATCTTTGACGGACAGTTTTTTGTTTTTGTTTTTAATATCAATTCATTAAAATATCTCTACTTAAACAGAAGAGTATTTAAAATCTTTTAGAATAAAATCAATTTATCTTACTTTGATTTTAGGTATTTGTGATAGTTGGTACAGTTTTGCCAAAAAAAACGTAGGTAATAATGTGGCATTACTGTCAAACATTTTTAGAATTGTAAGTATTTTTGAAACCTTAAAATTTCACTTAGAAATTTATGTTCATGTTTCTTATTTGACAATTATAAAGGTACAAAAGAAATTTTAAAGGCTCTAGGTTAGTGATGGCAAACTTTTTGAGCTTGGCGTGTCAGCATTTTGAAAAACCCTAACTTAACTCTGATGCCGTGGCACATATAGAAATATTTTGATATTTGCAACCATAGTAAAGCAAAGACTTATATTTTTGATATTTATTTTATATATTTAAATGCCATTTAACCAAGAAAAATCAACCAAAAAAATGAGTTCAGAGGTGACACGCGTGTCAGAGGTTTGCCATCACTGCTCTAGGTAATGCTTTATTTAGACCACAGATATCCTGTGATAATTCCAAATAAATAATAGTTCTCCTCATCTATATACATAAAAGCCTAAGCAACCAAACCACTGGTCACTATGACACACACCATCAGGGGGCAGACGCACAATGCAGGAGCTGCCCCCTGGTGGTCAGTGTGCTCCCACAGCGTGAGCACCACTCAGCTGACCAATAGGCGCCAGGTGCTGGGCTCACAGCTGGCAAGCACAGCTGCAGCAGAGCTACCGAGCATCGGCTACTGAGTAGTGGCGGGGGGAAGGGGGAGGCGCAGCGGAGCTGGGATGATCGGGCCCAAACCGGCAGTCTGACATCCCCTGAGGGTACCAGATTGCGAGAGGGTGCAGGCCAGGGTGAGGGACCCCACCAGTGCACAAATCCATGCATTGAGCCTCTAGTTTATTATATTCAACAAGATGACCAAATTACTCAAGTAATAAAATATCATATTTCATTAAAAGTTTTAAATAATCATAAAATACAGAAAATTTAATAAAAGTAAGGGAGGAAGATCAACCAAAGGACTTGTATGCATGCATATAATCATAACGAATGGACACAGACACCAGGGGGGTGAGGGCATGAGCAGGGGGTGGGGAGGCAATGGGGGGATAAGGACACATATGTAATACCTTAATAAAGAAAATTAAAAAAAGTATATCATATACTATGTAAAATTCTTTATTTCTAGAAAACTAGCAAAAAAGTATTGTATTTTTTGTTTGGAATTTAGCTTCTTACTAATTTATTTAGTAATGACTAGAAATGTGCTGAGAGGAAGAAGCAGTTTTCACTGTGCACAAAGACAAAATCAGTTAACTGTTAGAGATTTTACTCTGTTGAGAGCTAGTGAAGTTTCCTTACTAGAAGACCATATAAAGAAATGCAGAGTCTTCACATATTGTATTATAGTTGTACTATAAATCTCTAAGATTACACTTTAGACTAAGTCACATAGTCAAATCGGTGTCTATCCATTCTTCTTTAAGATGGAAAGTCCCTCAGCTCTGACAGTCTTAACTCCTTAGAAAACATTATTCTTTGACATCAATATGTCTTGCACAAAATTGAATGGCAAGTGAAAGGCTTCCCGCAGTGAGATTCTAGAAAATAGTACATGAATGTGAAGGCCTTGCTTATTACAAATCACTTGTATGGGACAGTCTTCTATAGTGAGTCTATTATATATGGGAACGGAGGGGTACTGTGAAATAAGATATGGCACAAGCAAGCAGAATAAGTATTCAAATATCTGCAGGAACAATTGGAAGCAATAAAACACTACAACAAATAGAGAGAAAAAATGGCAGTACAAAAAAAAGATCCTATAAATTTTTGAGAATAAAAAATAATACAGCTTTATTTGTGGGTGCGAGACGAATTGATGTAGTATGTAGGTGGATACTATTGTGGTTCAGGGAAATATAAACAAGTGGAATCTATGAAAATAAAGACTAAATGTTTAAAATCCTTAAGTGTGGGTTTTGAGACAGAGAATAATAAAACTGAGCTGTCTATATACCTGATATCACAGTGAAATGATTCGTGATATCTTATGAAAGTGTAACTTTTCAGCATTAATCCGGAATATGAAGAAACTACCTTCTGTTTGGACACATAGTGTTTTTATTATGTATCTCTTTGGGGCATATTGAGCGTGTAGTCACTTCAGAAATGGTCCGTGTCACTCATGCCCAGCCCCATGTATATTTCAAAGGTAACTTTCCTGATTCAATGAAAATAGGCCAGAATATTTTTACTTGACAAACATGATATACATCAAAACAGTCTTCTATGGGAAAAACTGTTTTTGTCCATTGCCTAGAATGAAACTGTGGATGAGAAAGATGTATATAGGCTTCTGTAATTTACTCTAGTATTTTCTGATTTTTTTTTTTTGGTCTGATAGGCACACCAGAAATTTTTTGCTGGATGTTTTCACTTGATTTTCCAGAGCCACTTGCCATATGGCTCTACCCTTCTCTTGCCCGGGAAGGCTATCATATATAGGCTAGGTCAACAGGTTCCCTAGACTCTGGATAATGGTTGGGTCTGGCCATTGACAGTAGCAAGAGAAAATCGGAGTATAAGGGATGGGTAAGTGTCTATTTCAGAACTCATTCCCACTCCTTTCCAGGCCACAGGTTAATTGCATTTCTCTATCAAAGGCCATGTGGGGCTCATGCAGCTTCCTCTCCCTTTTGGCTCCTCTGCTTTTATGTGCTTTTGGGTATTGCCCACATCTTTAATATTAAACTTCCCTTAATGGGATTTTTTTTCCCTGCTAGGACCATGACTGATAGACCTTAGGCATCTAAATGCAACCCCTCCTCACAGCCTCAGATGCACTCTCACACAATGGGGTTGCCACACAATGAAAGCAATGAGGTATTGCAGTTATAAAGTGCTCATCACAATATTAGCTATATCTTCCTCTAATATCAAGTGAATTAGCATCTGTGGATATGTTTTATAACTTTTGAAATGTGATAAGTATTATTTTGTATGGATGATAACTATAGCTATAAGACAAGCACTGTTCCTGTATAAATAAAACCATTAATTCTTGATGGTGCTTAATTATTATTGAACATATTTTTCTTCACAAGAGCTGTCACTTGAATGTGCTTGCCAACTAGCTTGTTTATCAAAACATTCCAGTCCTTTTCAAATTCTCATTTATGTTGCCGTGTCTTTACCACTCCCATACATTTGTACTATCAGCATCTTTAACTATCCAGGCTCTTTTGGACATTGCAAAGAGGAGAATTGATTCATCATGTGCCGTATTTCATACATCTGTCATTTCTGTTCTATGGCCACTTGGTCAGTTCAGCCTCTTATTTCTTTTTGTTGGATAGTTGCGATAGATTTCATACTGGTCTTGCCTCTGAACTTCCTCCCTTCGTTTCAAAATGCACATTCATATGATCTGACAAAATGCCATCAGTTTATGCTTTTATGCTTTTTCCATCTACCTTCCTAGCATATTTGCCCTTCACTTTCTCCTCTGTGTGTATTTCCCCTGTTCTCAGTCTACCTCTCTTTTTGGAATATACTTTATCAATTCTCTCAGGCTGTTTATGCACTTTTCTTGGATTTCTAAGTCTAAATAGAAGCTCACTTCCTTGGGTGTGTGTTAGTGAGCAAATGGGAGAAAGCTCCTGGAACATTCATTGTTTGTAACACTTATTAGACACATCTCTTAGGCCCTAGTCATGTGGTTATCTTATAGTATATTGTTAATTTATACAATTTTCTTTAGACAAGTACATGCTGGTCTAGTTGAACAACAAAACAATTTATTTTTATAAGAAATATTTATTAAGAACATACTCTCCCCCAGGCCAGTTTTTTCTCAGATATTTGAGATGATCAGTAAAAGTGTATTCATTTATTTATTGATGGAATGAACAGATTAGTAATTTTAGACTAGAACATATTTCAGCTGTACTTTTTTTTTACCATGTCCAGCTGATGTGTGCCTACATGTACTATTTCTGTTAAGTAAACAGCTGGATACTGTGTATTTGGTTGGCCAGTTGTTTGAGTGAATAAATTAGTCATCTTAGAGAAGCAGCCTTGAAGAATGAGTCATGATGATCATAGCCATTTCACTTTGGAAAAAAAAAGAAATCAAGCAAACATTTTAAAAATTTTTATGTCTTTTGCAGGTATAAAGCACAATTCCCATCAATAGAAAAAAATATTAAGTGGCTTCAACATAGATTTTTTTTTACCCTCTATGTTAGCACTAAAGTTATACTTTATTATGTTTTTTCTTTTGTTCCGATACTCATAAAATCAATGGAGAAAATTTATTTTACTAAGCTCTGTGCATTAAATATGGCATAAAATTAAATCTACCCCCAAACAGTGGAGGTTGTATTTATATTGCTAATGAGTAAAACTGTTCAATTATTTAAACAGAGACTTTAAACACTGTTTAAAGTGACATTGATTTTGGATTTTCACATGGGTTTCTGTGTCACCACAGTCCAGACTGTTGAACTTCTTAGTTATTTACAAATTAACCCATTTCCTTTGAATAGATTCCAAGAGTAGCTTGATGGTTGGTGAATAATATTTATAGAGCAAAAGACAAATTAATTCACCAGGAGAAGCATCAGTATTGTTCTAGTAAGTCCTAAGGAGAGTAGTCTTTTTGTAATACTTTATGACAGACTAACACTGACCAGCTCATGCCTCTTAGATCTAGGGTGCTCAACTATACCTTCCTTTCCAAGAGGGAAATATACAAGGAATCCCTGGTCATAGATTTTTGACTTCAGAGCGATCGTACTGATAATCTTTACTAGTCATAGTATTTTTGGGGAATTATTTACTACTCACAGGATTTTGGGAAATTATTTATTACCTATCAACTTCACTTTTCTTCTCTGTAAAATATGGACAAAAATCATAATTATGTCATACCTTAAGAGCTTAAAACAAAATACAGCTAATAACGCAGCCTAACCTAAGCATTGTTTTATAATCATTATGTGTAGTTATTAGTTGCTGAGACAGAATATAAGTAGCAGTGCTGTTCTGTATCCATAGCCCAGCTTGATTTTGATGCATTCCTGACTGGAAGCACAAAGAAGGATAGATATTTTACCTGCTGTACTCCTGTCTCAAAGCCATTGATTCCAATCAAGATGTGGTTTTGACACCCACAGGACATTTGACAAGGTCTGGAGAGATGGTTGACTGAATAGGACAGCCTTTCACTACACAGAAGGTACTGGCCCCAAAATGTTAAAAATGCCAAGTTTGAGAAACCCTGCACTAAGCGTATTTGTCTGATTAGTCAGCTCTCTATTTGTCCTGCCTCCAGTTTTATGGAGATTGGACATCCTGAATGTTCACTGCCTCACTCACACTTGTAGATGTTCCAATCAGGCTTGTATGTCGCCTCCTACTTCTGACCCGTTGCCTTTCTCTGAATTTTAGTGTACTTGTGGAACACTAAAATGTCATTTCCTTGGAGCTTAGTAATTACAGTCACCGGATTTCCAATTGCTTCGGTCTGAAGTAGAGCTCTATATTAACAAATTACCAGTTCATAGGAGACATTTAATAACCTAATTACTTAAATGCTTGACCTTTCCTTCTCATGTGATCTTTTCAATTTGGTGAGTGACCTGTAATATTCAAGCTGGAACAGGAGATTTTCCGATACCAGGAGGTTTGATTTGCTTAGACATGAGGTTTTTAACTGCTTTTTTGAACTTCAGCTGGCCGCTCACCTCTTAGGATTCCCTGACAGTAGGTTAGTCCGAGTTGTGCTAATGAGCACAGGAACTCGACTGGCATATGGAAGCACTGGTTACTCATCATTGTAGCAGACTGGCCCATCATGGAACTCTGCTCTTCTGCATAAGCCATATTTTGCCCTTTTGGGGCAGTTACATTTAGAAAGCAGGTTATTTCCCAATTTATCAATATCTGTACCTCTTTTATCCATTGACACACATTCTCCACAGTATGTTGGCATCTACCTCTAACATTCAAACATAGGAGAATAACTACAAAGCCTAAATCAGCTTCTAATTAAATAATGGTCAAGCTAATAGGCTTATGTTCCCCTGGAAAGCTCCAGACATTTGTAAAGGATTAGAAGAAATACATCCCTGATAGACAAATAGAAGTACTGACCAGCTTGGGCCTACTTGCCTAACACAAAATAGATTAGATTAATGAAAACAAGGTGTTCTGCATTGTACAGATCTTGTCTTTTTAATGTGTATAACTCACTAATTAGTTTAGAATTAGATGTTGAAGAATTTAGTTGTGGATTTTGTAAATTGCATGTATTTGTCTGGGTAAATCAAGATGTTTGAATTTCCAGTAAAAGCTCACTGAAAACCTCTGTTACAAGTAATAAATATTTAAATTTTGTAGGAATTATTTACTCACTTAATAAATTATTACTCTACATTTAGTTTGTACTAAGAGCTGAAGATAAAGGATCTCTGAACACGGCAAGTTCTATTATCTCCTGGCTTTTATAATTCATATTTTAAGATAATATTTGCTGTGATGAAATGTTAGCCATGCCTGATAATTTTCATAAGTAGTGAATTATTATAATTTTTCTTACTATGAGACTTTTGTTTTTACTTGTTTTTCATGTCTTCACTTATTTATTACTTAAGTGCATGTTACAGCAATATATTTGATAAATAATTTTAGCTTTTAAAGATTGACTTATTTTAAATTTAATCACCACTTTAAAAGAGCCTTCTAGTCCCTCACTCTTGTATATTATTTAATATTTTTTGTTTTCTAAAAGAGAAGTGAAACCATTTTGTTCATGTACCAGAGTTTCCAAGCTGTTTTAATGTGGAAATCAAGGGTCTCCAAAATATTTCCTTCTAAATTTACTTTCAAACCTAAGGTGTCAATTTACTCCTGATAACTACTATGACCCAAGCATATATTTTAAATACTTTATGTTTTCATATACATAACACACTATGAAATACCACCTAAAATTCCAAATCGTCAATGACATAATTTATTCATTCCATAATTCAATTTTTTAGTAAATACTTATGTAGTAAATGGTATCTGTGCACCAGGAAGTGTACTACATGTTTGGGCATAAAGTACTTGACTAAATATGCCTGGTTAAGCCATGATAGAGTGTATATTTTAGCTATCATGGTTATAAAGATGTCTCATAGAAAATCTAAATACTGTTGAAAAGGGAGAGACATTGGTAGATGCCAAATAGGTAACAACTAGTGCAAAGCTCATTGATTTTGTTCACTTTGGGGGCCCATTAGTTATATGGAGTGTTTTATTTTTATCAACTTAAATATAAATACTCTTATATTCTTTGTTTTAATAAAGAAATCTATCCAAGTCATAGTGTATGTTTTCATGCTTGAAGAAGGAAGATGATAAACCCAAAGTTTATCTTTAGGCTTCATAAAGGAATTTACAAGTATTTCTAAACATTAAAAGGGCATTTTACATATTAGTAACATGGCAGCTATTAGTTAAAAAAGAGAACCAAATAGAAAAGCAGATATTTATGGGTTAAAGGTTACATTTTGGAGAACATAGTTACAATCTGTGGGGAGCGATTACTCTAAAATATGTATTCATTAAACAGTAACTTGAGCAGGATTATACATATTCATACAAATCTTCACATTTAGAAGGCGAGTAAGACTGGCACTATGGGTACTATTCCCAGTTCATCACTTTATCAGAACTAGTGCCTTGATGCAGAAGAGCGACTGCCTTTCCCCAGCCATAAGGAAGGAGGCCCTTTCTCCTCTTCATTTCCTGATTTTTCTTTTGCCCTAGCAACTTTCTCAAGCCTCAGCGCTGAATTTCATTTGTTAACGTAATATTAAGAATGCAGAATGCTCAGAGTATGAAAGCACAAAAAGGCAGAAAACAATTTCTAGCAAATGAGATATGAGGCCTGCTTCTATACTTTTAACAGGTTTCTAGGGTCATTTTGTGCCATTATAATATGGTCGTCTAGTCAGGCTGCAGCAAACATAAATCTAGATGCTGGGAAATATTTTGCCTGCATGTTCACTTAGTTAAGCAATTTTGAAGATTAATTTTTCTGTGCTATGTAGAAGTGAGACATAAACTTCTATTTCTCCGACTCACTTATCCCTGTTCGTGAACAGGGTTTTACAATTTTTACAAGTATTGCTTATCATTATTTAGAATGTTTCCCAGCAGTTGGTCTAAAGTTCCAAAGTAAAACAATATTTTAAATAGTTATGTACCCTATAATATCATGTTATTAAAGTTAGAGTTACCATAAATAATGGAGTGTTTTATAAATACAGTGTTATAGTGAAGAGAAGACAGTCTTCCTAAGTCTGTATAGAACTAAAGAGATGTATCCAATAGCATAAAAATAACAAAACAAACTGGTCTAGGATTGCGATTGATTCTGTAGAGGTTTCTCAGATGACTGGGTGACCATTCTACATAAGCTTGTAAAGCTACACGTGGTTTTAAGATAAAGCATTTTTACTAGCGAGGCATTGTTTTTAATCCAATATTGTGTATTATGAATGCAATGCATAGTTAGTTTCAGAGTGATAGTTGTATTGACAGAAGATTGATATCTATTAGACCCTTCAGTTGATTTAGAATACATAACCTCTGTGCACATCGACTCTATTTACACAAAGCTGCAAATTTAGTTTTTTCATCAGATGTACAAAAGCATGGACTGCTGGGTACCTCCTCCAAAATTAGTTCTGAAAGGATATTTAAAAGATGTTGATATGACAGAGATACCTAAAATCAGAAATCACTACTAAATAACTGCCACCAATATACCAGCAAACTCAAAAAAACCTGTCTAGGAAATGAATAAATTACTTCCCTTTAACTTAAAGTCACTTAAGTGCACACATTTTGTGACTCAACCTTAGCTCTAACTAACACATATTAATAGGTAGAATAATTGATAACCTCAGTGGACCATGAATTAGTCCCAATAACTAGGAACCTGAAGAGTACAAGGCTAATTTAAAAACACAAACTGAATCACATTTAGAACAGGATCGAAATTATTAGAGAAAGTAAGGTAAATTACTAGTAGTATAAGAAAAACAATTGATAGGAAGTATACAATGGAAATACTATACATCCTATATAATAAAAAGTTAATATGCAAATCATCCGAATGGCAGAACGACCAGTCACTATGATGTACACTGACCACCAGGGGGCAGGCAATCATTGCAGGAGCTGCCCTCTAGTGGTCAGTGCACTACCACAGGGAGAGCACTGCTCAGCCAGAAGCCAGGCTCACAGCTGGGGAGCTCAGTGGCGGTGGCAGGAGCCTCTCCGGTCTCTAAGCACTAAGGATGTCAGACTGCCAGCTTAGGCCTGCTCCCGAGGGCTCCTGGACTGCAAGAGGGCACAGGCTGGACTGAGTGAGGTACTTTCCCCCGAACTGAGTGCATGGCTTTTGTGCACCAGGCCTCTAGTAAAATATAATTAAATAAAACACACAGCACGGTAAATGAGATACATAGCTAGCTGTATCCATTTGAAACATATACTAGTAAGAAGATTAAATTGAAGTATTCCCCCAAAAGGCAAGAGAGGAAAAAAGAGAAAGTAGAAAATGAAATCTGAATGATAGGAAGGTTAGAAGTTGAAAATGCTAATATCTGAATCATAGGATTTCCAACATGAGAGAACATATAAATAAAATTCAGAGAATCTTTAAAAGCGGGAACACAAAATCCCAACATTTAAAGAAAGATGAAAGACCTCTTCATATTAAAATATTCATGGAATACCCAACATAGAAGATAAATAGAATGTGTATACCTATGCACAATATAGTGACATTTAGACTGACCCAACAAAGACACTGAGAAAATGCTATCAGACAGTAAGAGCACATCACCTACTAAGGAACATAAATCAGATAGATCTCAGATTTTCCATGGCAACTGGATGCCAAAATAAAATGAATGAGTAATAATTTGTTTCTTGAAATAAATTGACTCACAACCCACAAAGCTTATATCTAAATTAAAATGTGTGTGCCACAAATAGAGAAAGAGAAAGCATATCCATCAAAACCTAGAATTTAAATTTTATAATAACATGATGGAGGCTAAATTAGAAGATTCAAAGGCCATGGGTACTGCCCTGAGCTGTGTGGCTAGGTTGAGCATCTTCCCATGCACCAAAAGATTGCTGGATTCCTGGTAGGGGCACATGCCTGGATTGCAGGCTTGCTCCCCAGTAGGGGGCAAGCTGTC
>NW_006297660.1:2561757-2569978 GCF_000327345.1 Myotis davidii
TATGAGTATGGATATTAAGGACAACACCATAAGAACAAAAATAGATTGAATAATTTTATGAAAAGAAAATTAAGACACTAGTTGAGATAGGTGAGAATAACTAATTAGATAAGACTAGTTTATAAGTGGAAAAAACAAATTATTCACCTTGTCTGTAATATTAAACACTATATCATTCTACTTCACATGCTCATATTCATGACTTCTATGCTATGTATCTCTCTCTTTCTCATCTATGTATTTTGTATCTATTTATCTGTCATATTAGTTTATATGAATGCACTCTTCTCAATACTGAGATCTTTATGCCTTTCACATTTACTAGTAAAATGTTTTTCTGTATATTTCTGTATAAGATAAAACAAGTGCAAAACAATTAAAATTAATTATAATATTATTGTCTTCATGACTACTCTCTTATGTGTTCCATGAAAATAGTATTCTATGTTGAAATAAGTTTGGTATTGATAATATAAACAATTTCCTAACCTTAGTGCATCATAACCTTTATTCTATGCATGTCTTATGAATCTCTAAACAAGGATATATAGCCAAAGTTTTCTAATTATATGAGAACTTCTCCTGGAATATATTCCACAAAAACAGACTAATATATGGATACAGATTTTAATCCAGAATTCTTTTTCCCCAGACATATGAGATTTTTATTTTTATTTTTTAAATATATTTTATTGATTTTTTTTACAGAGAGGAAGGGAGAGGGATAGAGAGCCAGAAACATCGATGAGAGAGAAACATCGATCAGCTGCCCCCGCACACCCTCCACTGGGGATATGCCTGCAACCAATGAGATTTTTAAATGAGGAAATTTACTTTAAAGGAAGTTAAATGGTGAAGAGACAAGTTACCACATTGTATTGAGTCCTCAATCCCAACTGCAATATACACTATGTGGTGGAATTACATAAAATAGACTCTGTGTAGTGGTCTTTTACTTCTCTAAAAATTAGGGCAAAATAGCTTCTTTCTTAATAAAATTATGGCCTTGATTATATAAGATGATATGACAGCAAATCATATATAATTAAACTTGGCATATAGAGATTCATAAGATTAGCAATGATGATGATAATAATATTGTGATTCTATGTAATTCTACTGGAAGTATGTCCCCAAAGATACACATTTTGAATAATTATTAATTACAAAGGGTTAAATCTGAAAAGAAAGAAACATCAATTGAGCTATCGAGTGTTAAGTGTGTATACATTTTGGGGGGCATCTTATATACCGGAAAAAAGGAAACATCATTAAGATAATACTCTCCTTATTACTGGTAAAATAGTGAATAATTATTAATTTATGGCACTAGGATACCATTTGATATATTAAAGTTAACTTAGATTCTATATAAACTAAAATAATTTAAAATTTAGATATTCACTTATAATTTCTTTAAGAGCAAAATTATATATGATGTGCATTTAAATATAATGTAATATAAAATATTTTTATAATATTTCTACTCGGGAAAAACATGGGAGATTATTGATCATGTATGTACTTTACTTGATAAGGTTAAATTGACTTCTTAACAGATACTTTATAAAAGTGGGTCAATTAATGTTACCTTTTCAAAAATCTTGACATATTCGTTTTCATGTCTTCTCTCATCTTGAAATGGTCCCAACCTAAGTAATGATCTCATCCTTTTTACTGAGTTTATGACTGTCTATAATTCCTCGAGGGGGAAAAAAAAAAGGTTAGCATTTTTAATATCTCATATGAACTATGTTACTTTCACTTTACCATTAACATAAGAGATAGCTCTGTAAGTCAGGAAAGATTAATTTTTCACTAATCTCCACAGTGGGACCCCGTAAGATCAACAAAGAATGCTATGTTTCATTTTACGTTGGGGACCCTTGGAAGGTACATAGTTAAATGTCATCCTTTTATGAGTAAACCACTCACAGTTTTGGAAGACACTTTAGAGCTTCTTAAACAGGACTTACTGCTGGGACCTTTAGTTGCTCTTTTTGTAATTCAATTTCTTGGGATGACATTGGTTAATAAAATTATACAGGTTTCAGGTGTACAAGCCTATCATGCATCACCTGTATATTGTATCTTGTGTTCCCCACTCAAAGTCGAGTCTGCTTCCATCATCATTTATCCTTTCTTTACCCTCCCCTACCTGCTCCCACCCCTTCTCTCAGACAATAACCGTATTGTGTCTATGAGTTTTGTTTGTTTGTTGTTTTTCTTTTGCTCAATCCCTTCAACTTTTTCACCTAGTCCCTTACCCCCTCCCCTCTGACAGCTGCCGGTCTATTCTCTATTTCTATGAGTCTGTTTCTATTTTGTTTGTTAGTTTATTTTGTTCATTACCTTTTAAGGAATCAAACAAAATGCATAGTGTACATTTTAAAGCTATATTCAAATACTAAAATTTGCGAAAAGAGTTTAAAGACCATACAATATAATTTTTTTTAACTTTACCTTTTCTAGAAACCAGTCGATATAATTATAAGCCTAAGAATTATATATCATCATTGATACCTAAATGTCCTGGGTTCATACAGTTTATAAATTGGTATTCTCAATTTAAAACTCATATAAAATATATTGATATTATTGTGATTTTAATGCATTTTATAATAGCCTTATCGAGATATAATTTCCATACCATAAAATTCTCCATTTACAATATGCAATTCAGTGATTTTTAAAAATTATATTCATAGAATTGGTCAAGTATTACCACTACCTAATTTCTGAACTCAACACCAATGAGTTGCATCAAAAAGCAGTCTTGAGAATTATTAAGACTGTTACTCAGGAGGTGAGTTTCAGTACATCATTATCAGTTATTAAAACACTAAAATTATTTTATACCAGCTGGGTAGTACCCCCTGCTCCAAGTGACTGGATTCCTTCCCAACCTTTTCCGGTATCCTAGGATTGCCTGGTTCAAAAACAGATTAACATCTGACACAGCAGGGAGCCTCTAAAATACTTGCCAGTATCAATGGTAAATGGTATGAGACATTTGAATGTCATCAAGAAAGATGATTATATTTTTACTTAAAGAAATAATCCGTAGAAAACCCATGGTGGAGGAAAAAAATTAGTAGCAACAACAACAAAAAGCCATCAAATTATTTAAATCAGAAACAAAAGAGGTGATATCATTATTGACCTTACAGGAATAAAAAGGAAGGGAAGTACTATGGAAATTTTATGCTAACAAATTAGATACTCTATGTAAAGTGGACAAATTCCTAAAAAGACACTAACTGCCAAAACTGATTCAAAAAGAAATAGCAGCCTGGCCTGTGTGGCTCAGTGGTTGAGTGTTGATCTATGAACCAGGAGGTCACGATTCAGTTCCTGGTCAGAGCACATGCCCAGGGTTTAGGCTCGATCCCCCAGTAGGGGGTGTGCAGAAGGCAGTGGATAAATGATTCTCTTATGTAATTGTTATTTTTATTCCTTTCTCCTCCCTTCCTCTCTGAAATCAATAATATATAATTTTTTTAAAAAAGAACTAGCCTTTTTTCTTCTGACATCACCATGTGTCTATTTCACTGTAACCCCCAAATCAAAGTTCCTTTTGTCCAAATTGTGAGCCTCTCCAGCCACAGCATTTGTAGTGGATCCCAAGGTGGGCTGGGCCTGGTTCTCCCACTTCCTCCGCCAGCTGCAAGACACCTCTATGGAGTTAAACTCCTGCATATCTGAGATGTGTAACTAGAAAAACTATTAATAACTTAAAAATTTCCCACAGAGAGAAATCCAGGTCTAGATGACTTCATTGCTGAATTCTGTCAAATTTAAGACAAAAAAATGCTTAATACATAATCACACTTTTTCTATGCACACACCATCCCCAACCATTTCTCATCATACCCATTTTAATATCAGATTATTTGGAAGCAAATGTTAGATATGAAATTTATTCTAAATATTTTAGAATATATGACAATTTTATGTCCCATTTTGAAAACATATGCATTTCTTTCAAAACATTAATATCATTAACAGTTAGCATTCATATTTCCCTCCGCTGTGTTTATCTGTGTGTGTGTGTGTGTGTGTGTGTCGTGGTTGAGTGTTGATCTATGAACCAGGAGGTCACGATTCAGTTCCTGGTCAGAGCACATGCCCAGGGTTTAGGCTCGATCCCCCAGTAGGGGGTGTGCAGAAGGCAGTGGATAAATGATTCTCTTATGTAATTGTTATTTTTATTCCTTTCTCCTCCCTTCCTCTCTGAAATCAATAAAAAAAAAATGCTTAATACATAATCACACTTTTTCTATGCACACACCATCCCCAACCATTTCTCATCATTTTAATATCAGATTATTTGGAAGCAAATGTTAGATATGAAATTTATTCTAAATATTTTAGAATATATGGGCAAGACAATTTTATGTCCCATTTTGAAAACATATGCAGTTCTTTCAAAACATTAATATCATTAACAGTTAGCATTCATATTTCCCTCCGCTGTGTTTATCTGTGTGTGTGTGTGTCTGTGTGTGTCTACATACAAGAATATGTCATCTATAAATAGAAATAGTTTTAACTTCTGCAATTACAAGCTATAAATTGTTATTTATTTATTTATGAGTATACTACAGTTTTAGAAAGGAAGTCTCCAGGCCAGGTTACCCCAGAAGACCCAATGTCAACCCAGGACTACCTGCTTAGCCAAACTCTTCCCATTTTTGTGACTCGCAAAATTATAAAGAAAAATCTTTATTTTAAGCCACTATGTTTTGAGATGGCTTCTTATGCAAGAATATATTAAAGAAAACAAACTACTTACAATGTAAAAACAACAACAACACTTTACACACCAGCAGGCTATAACAAATGTATGGTAATTTTATCAAGCTACTTAAAGAATAATGATGATGAAATTAACAAAAGTTGTGATGTTTTTCACTGATGCAAATTATGCATCCTCTAAAATTTGTATGTTGCAATCCCATCTCCCATGACCTCAGAATGTAATATTTGGAGGTAAGACCTTTAAGAAGTATTTATGGTTAAATGAGGTCATATGGGTTGGCCCTAATCAATGTGACTATATTTGGAGAGATAGCTTTTAAATAAATGATTAAATTAAATAGAGGCCTTTAGGGTGGGAGACTAATCCAATATGGCACTAGAGATTTGTACAGAGAAAAGGCCACAGGAGAACGCTAGGAGAAGACAGCCATCTCTTAGACAAGGACAGAGGCCTCAAGAGAAAGGCCCTGCCACGCCTTGGTTTTGGACTTCTCACTTCCCAAACTGTGAGGGGGGGTGGGGGGACATCTGTTGTTTAGCCAGACTGTGGCATTTTGTCATGGTAGCCCTAGCAAACTAATACATAAGGTAATTATTGCATGCTTGTCATGTACCAAAATCTGTGCAAAGCATTTAACAGTTAATTTCATTGATTTCTCATAGTAGCCTTACAGGTAAGGATCAGTGATCAGTCTCATGAGGCATATGTCTCAGCTATTGTGATCTTCATTTCACATGATAGGTATGATAGGTACTTGTGCGACAATAAAAGGGATATGGCAAATTATACAAATTCTATACAGCATATGCTATATGAAATTGTTGGCTAAAAACTATTTTAATGTAAAGAAGGCAAGTCTATAAAATCCTTTAGGGCTAGGTAGAGCGCTCTCTCCTGGGTTCATCTTAGTTATTTCTGAAAAGCACTATGTCTACCAGAAGGTACACATTAAATCTCACCATTCACTGGAATTTTCTCTTTAGTCCTCAAGCAGAAATATTTCCATTTGATATCATTTGGGTGCTTTCTCCTCATAAAAATACATTTTTGTTTCTTTACCAAACACATTTTTGGTAGAATGTCTATGTTTTCAGGTTTGGAGCATATATTTCGTACAAGAAAGTAGAGTATGCTGCTGGGCAGATGGGAAAATAATGAATAGTAGCTACTCCTTGCCCTTATGGAGCATGCAGTTAAGTCATGAATACGGATTTATACAAGGACTATAAATGCAGAAAATAATACAGGTAAATCATGACTACTTTTCATTGAAAAGTGATTTAAAGCATCCATTTCAATAAACTCTTTATAGCCAAAGGTTATTGGCACTGCTGAACCCACCCACATGTTCTCTGATTTATTGCTGTCTGCCTGGAAGAACTCCTAGGCAATTAGCGGTGCCTATCAAAGATGTGTGTCCTCCAGGGGCTGCTTCCTGAGAAGTGGCTCCCCTTTCTTTCTGCTCTGCGAGGTTTTCATGAATTTATAACATAGTAGGGTTACGTAAGAGGATAAAGGCATACTGTCTCATTGCTGATGTCTATTTCTTCCCTGCCCCGGAATCTTCTTTAGTAGTCCTTTTGAATATTTAACATTATTCTACCATTGCTCAAATGTTATTCAGCTGAGGGATTCTTTGGAATGCAAATGAAAAACTGCTTTTAACTCTTGCCTTGGATCACTGTGACTTGGCTTCCACACAAATGCACAATTCCTAATTGCACACTGAGGTTTCTTTCACAAAGCAATCTTAACTCTTTCTCATTAGGTGGAGTTTGTTTCTAAATCTAGAATTCCTCATTTTTCTGTGAAATGCCCACAAGCTATTCTGTACTTAGGACCACTCCTTCCAGTGATACCCTACCTTTATAAAGGATTGACCCATAGTTATTTCCTATCTTTTAGATTTCCAAATGTTCTAAGGGCTGCTTTTCTATAGCACAAAAACATGTTATTTTTTTCAAAAATCTTAAAACAATGAAATCTCACTTCAACATGCACTTTTCCTTTAATGGTGAAGCTGTTTGATGCCACTATAGCATTGCTACAGTCTTTGCCTCCCCATCTTTATTCCAAATGCACTCCTCCACCCACGTGATTCTAGTTACCACTAAAGTGATTCTGGCCATTAGTCACTTTCTAATTACAGTGGGGCCTTGACTTACAGTTTAATTCATTCCGTGACAGAGCTCGTAACTCAAATTACTCATATGTCAAATCAAAAAGTGAACGAGTGAGACACGTGATGCTGGGCTGATGTTGTGGCGTTCACGGTGACGTTCACTGCGCCAACTAGCGGTGGGGTATCTGAAGCTGGCTCATAACCCGAATATTAGCTCGCAACTCAAAACAAAAAATTGGCCGAGAGACGGCTCGTATCTCGAAAAACTCGTTAGTTGGGACACTCGTAAATCAAGGCCCCACTGTACAAGGACTTATTGGCTCACTTAGTTTTCATCTTTCTTGATCTAGGAAGCATTCGGCACTATTGATAATTTACTTTAAGGGTCTTGTATAGATTTCATCTTCTTGTTTTGTTCTTCTACCATCTATCCTGGATGTCAGCCCTCTCTGTCTGTTCCTTCTGTCTTGGTGTGTGTGTGTGTGGCCACTATTCTGTGCCCACATATTTGGAAAGATAATATGGAACAAACAAAAGCAGTCAGTGTGGTTGCAAGATGTGGTAGAATGCAAGAGATGAATGTAGAATTGTCTCCCCACAGGTTAAAGCCAAGAATCTTTAATGTAGCATATGAAATTCTGCCTTGTCTTATACCACAGCCTATGTTTTCCCAAACTTCATAGTACTCTATGTTCTATTATTATTAAAATCATCAATTAATGTTTATTCCAAGTACCTTAACATTTATTTTCTTTTCACTAGTTTGGGATTCTTCCTCTGCCCATCTTTTAATCTTAGCATTATATGTTTATTCCCTACATGATTCCTTTGATCATTGCCCTCCATGTAGAATCTCTGACTCAAACTCACAAGTTTCATTTTCTCTCTTATGCATTATTAGTCTCTTCTTAACTACTAGAACAATCCAATGTCACAAAAAAATCTGCCCCAGCCACTCCATCTTAAAAAGAGTAACAACAACAAAAAGTAACAACAAGAACAACAGTGACAATAACCACTGAAACAGCAAAATGGTTACTCTCAGAATACCACAGGCATCTCTTATTACTATCATTTTGTTGTTTCTTTTCACAGTAAAACGCCTATGAAGATCTGTTAACTCTTGGTTGTTGTGCCCAGATTTCAAGATTCCCAAGGGCCCACCAGGGAGCCAGCAGGTCCGATGCAAAAGCAAAGAGTCATTTCTTTCAAACCTAGGTCTGGCTCCCCTGCTGTCCTTACTGGCACAGCAGCAGGTGGCAGAGAGAGAGAAGCCTGAATGGACGAGGGGTTTTATAGGGGGGTGGAGTAAGGGCAGGAGAGGGGACTGAGGGGCC
>NW_006297660.1:2570026-2571296 GCF_000327345.1 Myotis davidii
CTCATTACACAGGATGGTGTCATAGTGATGGCGTGCACTTCCCTTGATTATCATTGGTTAGTCCAGAGAAATCCTGGGCGTGGCCAGCAGAGGCCTGGGCCTCCGGGAAGAAGCCCCACTGAGCACATGGCTCTGCCCAAAAATGGAGGACCCAGGGCAAGATGGAGGGCGCAGTCCGCTCCCCAGCACCCAGGAGTCCGGGGCGCCGTTCCCCTGCTGGAGTGGGCTCAGGCAGCCCCTGCTCCCCCAGAGCCCCAGGCCCGCCCTTTCTCCGCGGCCCTCGGCCTTCCCGGGCAGGAAACTAGACCGGGGGCGGCCAACCCAGCACCGGTGCCGATGGGCGGGGCCAGCCTGGCGGGAGCCCGCCGCGGGGAGCGCTGGGCATCAGGGCCTCTAGGTTGAGGTCTCGCCCTTTCATTAGTATTTCTAGTTTCTCAGATCCCATGTGTTATACCTCCCTCTCCAAACTGACTTTCATCCCTACCCCTCGAAAGATACTGCTTTATTTTCTTTAGATGATCAAAATTATTTTTATTATTAGATACCATGAACATACAATTATCCTATCAAATTGCTATTGAAATTTATAAATGCTTGCTCTCAATTTCTATACCTAAGTCACCTAACGAACAGCTACTGGACCAGAACTTGTCTGTGGAGCTCTCTTTTTTTTGCTTCTGGCTCTCTCTCTCCCTCTCCCCCTCTTCCCCCTCTCCCCTCTCTCCTCTCTCTCCTCTCTCTCTCTCTCTCCCTCTCTCCCTCTCCTCTCCCCCCCTCCATTGAACCCTCTCTCCTTAGTAGAGACAGCATTGCTGCTGTTGGCCCCAGGTTCACTCAGCATCTGCTATGGTTTCCCTCAGCCCTATTGCCCTTGCCCTAGGTTCTTGAGATCTCCCAGAACAAAAATCAAAAGAGATCACTAGAGGAGAGAAGGCTCAGGCAGAGGCTTTTAGGCTTGTATGCAGGGAATCCGCAAGGAGAGAAAAGAAAATGCGGTCTGCTCCCCAAACAAAGGCAGGGAAAACATTTTAAAGAGGTTTAGGTGAGCAAACTGACATCTAAGCATATAGCGTTTGGGCATTTGCACAGTGTAACCACACGCTCCTTCAGGCTTCGCGTGTCTCAGCAGCATGCTCAATCTCCACCCAGGGGTGTGTTTTTTACTGTTTAAGTAAAGGTCACAGAAAGGACAGCCTTTCTTGCTAGCATGTATGCTTGAGTGAAACAAAATGCAAACCCACCCAAGTAAACCTTGCAGATAGCGGTGTCC
>NW_006297660.1:2571351-2572495 GCF_000327345.1 Myotis davidii
GGGGCAATTCATGGGCTCTGGCTTCCTGAAGCTGGGCCCTCTGCATATTTCTAACTCGCCCCTTCAATAAATAAATGAACCTGCTTCACCTTATCCTGGCTAGTTTGGACCATTTGCTTCCCGTTGTGATTGTGATTGATCAGCAGTAAATGTCTTAACCTGGAAGATGAGGTGACTGTGTTAATTGGGGGCGATAAAGATAAGCTCTTGTAAAGTTTGACAAAACTCTGCCAGGTTCTGAGTCTAGAATACAGTACTGAATCTACGTCTCGTGGAGCTCTCTGTTCATTGCTTCATTCATCATTCTCCTCACATCGACGCTGAAACCGTTTCCTGCTCTTCCTCTAGCTCAGCACTTTTACGCCGGTGTGCTATAAGTTTTTTAAATCATGCAATACCTAACTATTTTGTAAGGGGCATTACCTCTTTTCCCGTAGATTATCAAATAACATTTTAAGAAAGACAACAGCCAACACAACGATAGCATCTGATGTGAATGAATCAAAATGATATCTTTTTTTTATTGGTCAGATTGGAAAAAGTATATATTTTTGGTGTGCCTCAGGATTTTAGTAAGTAGTTCATTTGTGCCATGAGATGAAAAAAAATTGAAAATCAGTCCTCTGGCTCAATGGCTACACCTTGTCAGTCTCCTTTATTTACGTGTCTTCTAAACAGTGGTATCTCCAAGTCCTTTTCTATAGCTACCCCCACCCTTACTTACATAGAGTCTCAAAACTGTGAAGACCCACATAATTTTGCTTCTGACTACATCTTCAACTTAATCTAATGCTAGGCTTTCCTGTATGTACTGACTCCAGGACCAACAGTCTATTTCTGTTACTTGAGCTTGTCTTCCTTCATCTTTTTGCTGCTTGGGTAGAAATAGATATTGTGACTGGGGCTGCAACAAGAAGCTTGTGTCTAGAACAGCCGTGGGCAAACTACGGCCCGCGGGCCGGATCCGGCCCGTTTGAAATGAATAAAACTAAAAACAAAAAAACAAAAAAACAACTTTATGTAATGATGTTTACTTTGAATTTATATTAGTTCACACAAATACTCCATCCATGCTTTTGTTCATGCCCTCCGGTCCAGTTTAAGAACCCATTGTGGCCCTCGAGTCAAAAAGTTTGCCCACCCC
>NW_006297660.1:2573984-2576081 GCF_000327345.1 Myotis davidii
CATGGCTACCGAAGGTAAATAGCATATTTCAATGCAAATCACACTGATTTATTGCCAACTAATGGATGACTTTTAGATGAATAGGTCTATAAATGTTTGTAAACATTGGAATTCACACAATGCATCTCCTCTGGGAGCTGCTTCATGATAATGAGCTTTATATTTTTGAATCTGCAATACCCTGTAGAGACACAAAGCAGTAATGCAATCATCAAAGCATGATGTGGAGCAGCTCATTCAGATAATTTAGTGTAAGGGGCCTTTTCTACATATAGAGTGCCAGGTAAAGCAAATGAAATAAATTAACTTGGACCAGACCACAGATTACACTGTCTGATATAAAGACAGTAATATAGTAAAATTGAATTATTGAAACATTGTTATGTATCAGAGTACATGTATATATATAAGAGTGTCAATAGGAAGACAATGGATTTGGATTCCAATGAACTGTTTTAGCCTGCTCCTATGTGCTCCTTTTGCACCCTGTAATTATCCCATCGGAGCACTTATGTGGCTTTTGTAAATGCTTTTATAGTATCTCTTGCCTCACAAAAATCAACTCAAAACGAATTAAGGACATATACAAGACCTGAAATTAAAACGACTAGAAGAAAACACAGGAGAAAAGCTTCATGACATTGGTCCTGGCAATGATTTCTTGATTACGACACTAAAAAGCACAACAACAAAAGCAAAAATAGACAAATGGAGCTACATCAAACTAAAAAGCTTCTGCACAGCAAAGGAAACAATCAATGGAGCGAAAAGACAACCTATGGAATTGGGGGAAATATTTGCAAGTCATATGTCTGCTAAGGGGCTATTATACAAAATGTTAATATCCAAGAAATGAAATGAATAAAACTAAAAACAAAAAAACAAAAAAACAACAACAAAAAAAAACCGTACCCTTTTATGTAATGATGTTTATTTACTTTGAATTTATATTAGTTCACACGAACGCTCCATCCATGCTTTTGTTCCAGCCCTCCGGTCCAGTTTAAGAACCCACTGTGGCCCTCGAGTCAAAAAGTTTGCTCATCCCTGGTCTAGAAAGTGAAAAGTAGGTTGGTGACAGAGGGCCATGTGATGAAGTTGCTGGGGTGGGAAGATGACTGGAGCTTGGAGCCTGATGGTATATTAGTGCTCAACTGCCAACCACAGGACTTGTTATAAGAAATAGATACCACCTAGCTGTTTTGACTAATAGTAGTTGTGACTTTGCAATAACAATAATAAAATATCAAAATATTGTGTTTTAACAACCTAACACACCTTTGCCATATCTCCACTAAGAGAGTGTTATCTTACTTGCTTCTGTGAAATTAACATAGAATTTCAAGCTTTCTTTGATAAGATCCGGTATGGTATAACATTTTTCACCAGATATGAGACTGGTAACCTAAATAGCACAGAGTTTGGTACATGCCCTACCCCCTAGGAGTCATAAGGTGCTAGTAAATTATTTTCCCAGAGGTGGTAGGACGTTGCTATGTAGAACTCTCTGGAAACATTTTATAAGGATTCTTCTTCCCCTCTATCTGGCATACCTGGAGGTAAAACCCTTTAAGATGCCCCCCCTTTGCCCACAAGACTGTGACCTAGGGGAGTTTCTCCTATTCATGTTAGTCTATATTCAGTCCCAGCAATTTCACAACATTATTGTTTAAATGTAACTTAGTTTATGGTTTCATAAGTTTCTGCTCCAGGAACACAGATCTTTGCTGTAATTCTCTCTATTCACTTTTCTGTTCCTGAGTTTTCTTTCTATGTTATAACCGCAATTAGATATATGAAATCTTACCATTCAGGATTAAAATGATCATGTCATTTTAAGTGTTTCTCACACTTCAAAGTAATACTTATAAAGTTAAGTTTGAATACATCTAATCTATGGATCACTATTGAAAATCAAAGTTACAAAAATGTCAATAGCTTGAACATAAAAGTAAATGTTCACTGCATCTGTTTTTAAAATTGTTATAGATTTATTTAACTTAAAAATGACATTACTAATTGTGTAACATTATATTCCACATGTATAGAGTATATGCATGGAATATAGAAGATATATGTGGAATATATATATATATA
>NW_006297660.1:2576815-2585244 GCF_000327345.1 Myotis davidii
AGAGTGCCAGTAAAGCAAATGAAATAAATTAACTTGGACCAGACCACAGATTACACTGTCTGATATAAAGACAGTAATATAGTAAAATTGAATTATTGAAACATTGTTATGTATCAGAGTACATGTATATATATAAGAGTGTCAATAGGAAGACAATGGATTTGGATTCCAATGAACTGTTTTAGCCTCTGCTTTGCTACTTACTATATCTGTGGTTTAAAGTATATCACATAAATTCTAAGAAATCCAGTTTTCTATAATACATCCATAATCTACCTCTAATTTTTTTGTTCTCCTTTCCAGATAATGTTTTAAATAGAAGCATTTCACATGTAGAAATAACTAGAAACTATTGAAAATGCAGAATCCAGTTTGAGAAGTCCAAGTGCCAGATACAGAACTGAGACACACTCCTAACTGGCGAAGTTAAAATAACAGCAGTCAGTGATATCTTTAATACAAAGATTGTATATAGAAGGGTTAAGCCCAGCCAATGTGCTCAGTGGTTAAATGCCAACCAGTGCACCAAGAGGTTGCTCCTTGATTCCTGCTCAGGTTTCGGGCTGTATTCCGGGGGGGGGCGGGGGGGGGCGTGCAGGAGGCAGCCAATTGATGGTTTTCTGTCATCAATGTTTATATTTCTGTAATATACTGATGAGAAAGTCAAAATGTTTTTGTCATTCTAGTAACTGCACTTCTATTCTTTCCCCCTCAACTTTGATAGATGATTAGTATAAAAGGTAATCATTTTTAATAATAATCAGGGGGAATGAGGAAAAAAATCAGTAGTTCAATTCAGATTCAAGATCAAATGTGATGATCTGTCACAATCAAATACTTTGATTCATTTCTACCTTTACATTTTCATAACAATGTACCCAGTGATGTGGGATAAAGAACAGTAACATGAATCCACCTGTGACTTCTGTTTCAGAAATCAGTCATTGCCAGAATGAGAGACTTGCACCATTTTGCCCCACTCTGTTTACATCCCCCCCCCATTAGAAGTAACTTCTCTCCTAACTTTAATAAAAATCATTGCCCTACCTTTCTTTTTCTCATCATTTTATTGGTGATATATGCAATCAAGAAATGTAATTAAGTTTCAAACAGAGGCCCAAAGGATCATCTTCCTGTGACCTGTTGATTGTCCTGAAAACTTCACAGAATAGCTGTTTGATTTGGAAGAAACAGTCCCCCACCCCCAAAAAATAAATTTAGTTACTTTTTGAATGAGGCAGAATAATGGCTTCCCTAAAGATGTCTGATATCCTAATCCCTGGAATCTGAAAACATGTTCATTAGATTGCTAAGGGAAATAAGGTTGTAGATGGAATTAATTTTGCTGATCAACTAACCTTACAGTTTGGAATTTAACCGTAAGGGTCATAAAAGTAGAAGGCGGAAGCTGAAGACGGAAAATTAAAGGGATGTCAACCTAAAAAGACTGCAGCTTGGCATCACTGGAACTACGATGGAGGAAGGAGCCTGTGAGCCAAGGAGTGTGGGTCTCTCAGGAGATGGAACTCTCAGAGAAAGAGATTCTCCTCTGGAACCTCCAGAATAAATGCAACTCTGCTGACATGTTTAATTTAGCCCATTGAGATCAATTTAGAATCTCTGATCTCCAGAGCTATAATACATTTGTAGAAAGAAACAAAGTTTGCTGTACTTTATTACAATAGCAATAGGAATCTGATAGGATGACCACTTATAATGAAATGTATATGCTTATTATAAATGGAATCACATGATATCCGTCTTGCTATCATTTAAACTTAAGCTCAACATCTCCTGTGAGAGTTACCATTGCGACTTGGTGTCTACAAGTCAATCATATGCATTGATGTATATCTTCTCATTGTTTGAATACTCACAAAATATTTACCCATTCCAATATTAAGAAATCTTTGATATTTCCCAATTTTGAACTTTACCTAAAAAGAAAAAATGCTGACACAGCAGTCTGGGGGGAAAAACAGGATCCAGGACTCCTTGGAAAAATGGCTGACTCTGGTGCAGGAAATGTACACGGTGATCCTGGAATAACATTTGTGTTGAAGCAAGAACTTTATTTTTTAAAAGTAGCACAATAACGAGGTATTCCAAAGCGATACCAAATGAAAGCGCTCCCAACGACCAAAGCTGTAGCTATCTGAGTAACAACACACACACAACGTATGATTGGGTTTAACCCAGAGCATAACATTTGCTTTGCCCCATACTTGCATAAGCAAATGATTGAGAAAATATAGGATTCCAAATAATTCATATAGACATTTCATTCTCAAAAAAGTAGAGCTTAACTCTTTACTTAGTGTCATCAGTGCAAAGTGAATTTCTCCCTGAGAGTATAGTATGGGAAGGGGAAATACCACTGTTACATTGGACACATATTACCTCATGCAGGTGATCAAGGTCAAGACGTCTGCATCACAGTGATGTCATGTTCATAGCATGTGTACCCTGGCTATGTTGTGACATAAAGACCCTTTACCTCTGTGACCTTCCTTCCTAAAACCAATAACCATGAGAAAAGTCTAACCATGAGGAAAATAATGAACAGGTCTTATCTGAGGCACCCTTCTATAAATTACATGTTCCTTACTATTCAAAACAAGGAAAGTTGGAGAAATTCTCATTTCCAGAAGGAGAATGTGGAGACATAATGATTAAATGTCAGGCGATATGTGGAGTTTGGGGCTTAAGAGGAAGATCCTGGAAGAGAAATGGGAAGCTAGGGAAAAATAAGGAAATCTACATAAAATATTGATGTCAGTTACAATAATGTGTAAGCATTGATTTATCCATTGCAAGAAATAAACCTAATGTAAGAGATTAATAATAGGGGAAACTGGTTTTGGGTTTATAAGTAAACTCTACTGTCTTGACACTATTTTTATTAGTCTAAAACTGTTCTAAAAAATACTTTGTTTAAAAAATCAGTCATTTCCCTCCAATCTGCAATACCATCTGTGTAACATATCAAAGTTTTCATGTATTTGTTTATGTGCTTCTGAGATCTCTATGTGTCTGAGTTCCAAAAACATACCCTCTTAGTTATTGTTGTTTTAAAGTAAAACTTGGTTTTGAGTAGGACAGATTCTCACTGTGTACAGATTCTTACACAGAGGGAGTCGTGTACCCTAGACCTTTGCATGTTCATATAAATTTGTGAGAGCCCTATGCAAAGTCCACTAAGAGCATGTTTCACTTTTATTTGAATTTCACTGAATCTCTAGTTCTGTTGGCAGATAATTCAAATCTTTTCAATTTTGACTATTTCCAGCTAAGAACTTGGTAGATCTTTTTATTTGTTTAGGAGGCATTTTATGTCTCGTTTTGTTGTTTATATATTCATACATACTTTCTATTATGGATGCTGTTATAAAATTTATCCTTTTAAGTTAAGTTTTAAAATATGTTTTGATGTATATAAAAATGAAATTGTTATGTTAATTATATATCCAGCAAATTTCCAGTGCTCTTTTTTAAATATCAAGAGAAAAAAGGTTTTTTCTATTTTTATGGTGAATTGCATTAACTATTATTTTTTAATGTTTAAGCAGCTTTGTATTCTTGGAAAAATCCAGATGATCACTGTATATTGCTTATTTTATACTTTGCTAGTTTGTTTTGTTAAGATTGAGGTTTTTCTTAAACTGTGCTGCTTATTTTTTGGTATCATGGTTATAAGCATAAGAATATGAGTTGGATAGAATCTCCACTTCTTCCTTTTCTCTGGAATGGTGTGTGTGTGTGTGTGTGTGTGTGATGGGGACACACTATATATGTCTATATATACATACACACAGTCTCTTATGCTGATTTGACTTATGATTTTTCTGACTTTACAATGGTGTAAAAACAATACACATTTAGTAGAAATTTTACCTCAAATTTTGAATTGCGATCTTTCCCCAAACTTTTGATATCCCATGTGATATTCTCTTGTGATGCCAGACTGTGGCAGTGAGCTACAGCTCTCAGTCAGCTATGCCATCTCCAGGGTATAAAAACAATACTATGATTGATGATTTAGCCCAATTGTAGGCTCACGTAAGTGTTCTGAGCGTGGTTAAGGCAGGGTAGGCTGGCTACAGTGTTTGGTAGGTTAGGTGTATTAAATGCATTTTCAACTTAGTGGGTTTATATGACATAACACCATTGTAATTAGAGGAGCATCCGTATACATTGTAGTAATAATTTACAGTTTTGCTAGTTACTGCATAAATTTACATTGGTTTTACATGATTGAAATTCTTGCAACAGTTATCAATCTGATCTGAGTAAAGTATATCATTGTGGTTTCATTATGTATTCGATTATGTATAAGATTCCACGTGCTTTCACATAGTTATTGAGAATTTAGAATTTCTAGCCTCTATTTTATTATCTCTTCTGTATTTTTTAATTGAGTTTTTAAAAATCATAGTGCTTTGCAGGAATTCTGTATATATTTTGGGTAATAATCCTTAGTTATATATGTTGAACTATTTTCTCTCAGTTTGTGGTTTATATTTTAATGTTATTTATTTTACCTTGTGTTGTACAAGAGAAAAAATATTTCAATCTGTGTTTTAATCCTTGTGCTTTCATTTTTAAAAAATTATTTCTAGAGCTGGCCAGTGTAGCTCAGTGGTTGAGAATCGACCTATGAGCCAGGTGGTCACAATTTGATTCCTAGTCAGGGCACATGACTGAGTTGCAGGCTCCATCCCCAGTAGGGGGTGGGCAGGAGGCAGCCTATCAATGATTCTCAGCATTGATGTTTCTCTTTCTCCCTTTCCCTTTCTCTCTGAAATCAATAAAAATATATTTAAAAAGTAATTTCTATTCTGCACAGTTTCATAAAGATAGTATCCTATTTTCTACTTATCATTTGGCAATAATGTTTAAACATGTATTTCATTATTTTAGCTTAGAAATTTGTTTCATGTGGTATGATTGGTTCAACTTCATTATTCTCTCTATGGATAGCCAATTTTCTAATAACATCGATTGAGTGAATGTCTTCATGGAATGGTAATGCTTCTTTAGCAAATAGATTTAAAGGTAAAAATGGCTTAGTCTCAATTTTTTCTATTCCGTTTGTCTACTATTTTTACCAGCATCATACCATATTTTCATCAGAGTTCTTACTATCTTGTAGAACAATTTTCTTGTCTTTTTGTTTTTAATATTCTCATACTTTTTGGATTTTATTTGACATTAAAAATGTTTAACTATTTTTATTGATTCATTGTATTATTATATTTGATTCATTAGAGTAAATATGAATATTTTAGATTTAAATCTAATTTTCATTTCAGAAACTAAGCACCTTCAGTGACTCTAGATGACTATCTTTGTTTCTTAAAAAACCATGGCTATGCTATTTTGTGACATGTATTCCATCATGGTATGATTTTATGATTAGTTCATTCAAAATAAATTCAGTGCTTCACCACACTATTGATGTATCTTCAGGAAAATACTACTGATGAATTTCAAATGACTAAAATATGCCCTTGTAAAAGCATCAAAAATTAACTGCATGAAGGGGGTTATCCTGTAATTTTTTAAAGTCATGATGTGGACTGATAGCTTAAGTCTTCAAAGTTAACAAATGTTCATAGAAGTCAGTATAAGCATATATATATATATATGTGTATATATATATATACACACACACACATATATATGTGTATATATATATGTACATATATATATACACACATATATAGTTTTACTGTTTCTTTGTTCTTTTTAAAATATATTTTATTGATTTTTAACAGAGAGAAAGGGAGAGGGAGAGTTAGAAACATTGATGAGAGAAAAAAATAGATTCAGCTGCCTCCTGCACACTCCCTACGGGGATATGCCCACAACCAAGGTACGTGCCCTTGACCGGAATAAACCTGGGACCCTTCAGTCTGCAGGCCGATGCTCTATCCACTGAGCCAAACCGGTTAGGGCTGCTTTGGTCTTTTAAAGAGTTTCAAAATGCTGTATTTTCTACCTCACTGACTGTCCGTTCTTGTCTCTCTTGTAGGTTCTTCCTTATTTATGTGACCTTTACATTTTGGTTGTTCTCTGGTTCAGGCTAAAGTACTTTCCTTCTCTCTAACTTTATTCATTCCTTTGAAGATCTCTTTCATTCATGGTTTGGAATACCATTTCTATATCTTTAAGATTTATATATTAAGTGTTGTCATTTATTCCATTTCAAGGGAATGTTGCCGATGGCTTTCTTCCTCATTGAGAGTGAAATCCAGGCCCCTTAAAATGAGCTGTAAGGCCTTCTGTCCAGATTCCTCCTGCCTCTGGCTCTACAAGTTCAACTGCTAGCAGCGGTTCTCAACCTGTGGGTCGCGAACAATGAAAATGCATCCTGCATATCAAATGTTTACATTATGATTCATAACGTAGCAAAATTACAGTTATGAAGTAGCAACGAAAATAATTTTATGGTTGGGGGTCACCACAACATGAGGAACTGTATTAAAGGATCGCGGCATTAGGAAGGTTGAGAACTACTGTCTAGGGTTCTCCAACTAGCACTCTGTACTCAGCCACACTTGCCTCCCTGCTGGTCCTCATCCTGGAACACTGCTCACACCTCTTTTTTTTGGCTTGATGTTTCTGTTGTCTGGAACTCTTTTCCTCCATGTATCTACATGGCCTAATTCCTTATTTCCATTATGTGACATTACAAATGCAGTATTCCCTGGTCCCATATATAAATAGCAGTCTAAGCAAAAGATAATAATGTACCATGATCTGCAGCGCTCTGTCTGATTGCTAATACCCACACACAGTAAAAAAAAAACAAAAACAAAAAATAAACCATCTGTGTCCTAATCCCTAGAAGCTATGAATATTATTTTACATGACAAAATGTTCTTTAAAGATATAATCAAGTTAAAGGTTTTGAAATGGGGAGACTATTCTGTGAACCCAATGTAATCATATGATTCAATATAAGAGAAAGACAGGAAGAGTCAAGTTCAGCCGCAAAGAGAGGAGACCCTGGGAACGAGATTGGTGTGCAACAGAAAGTCGAAGTGAGGCAAGGAAGGGGCCATGAGCCAAGGAATGCAGGAATTACAAAGCAAGGAAACTGATTCTTCCCCGAAGCTTCCAAAAGGAATTCAGCTTTGCCAACACCTTAATTTTAGACTTCCTGACCTCAGAAACGGTAAGAGAATAAATGTTGCATTGTTTTAAGTCCCCAAATGTGTGTTAAATTTTTATAGTAGCAATAGGAAATTAATATTCCCATATATCCATTTACTTCACTGAACCCTTCTCTGACATCTGTAGACCTGCATACCGGCCAGGCTGACCTCCTTACTTATTTTCAAACATTATGGCCATGTGATCTGGTTTTCCATTTGCATCGCCCTGGCTGAAATACTCTTTTCTAAGTTTTCTACATTGCAGGTTCTCATACATCATACAAATCTTTACTCAAGTTACTTTCCAGCAAGAGCCTCATAACCACCCTCCTCCCATTGAACTCCCATACATATGATTTGCTTTTCTTTGTTTCATATTTTATTTTTTGTACCTGCCATTGGCATACTGAAAATGTAACCTTTTTGTTAGAATGTAAGCTTTCTGTGGGCACGAAACTTTAGCTGTGTTTTATATTGTAATATATCACTACTTGCATAGTTATTGAT
Source organism: Myotis davidii (assembly GCF_000327345.1). NCBI lineage: Eukaryota > Metazoa > Chordata > Mammalia > Chiroptera > Vespertilionidae > Myotis > Myotis davidii. Next base: position 2,584,483 of record NW_006297660.1, read on the forward strand.
ATATATTAGGTGCTTAATAAATATGTGAATGAATGACAAAAGGAATGAATGGTAGCAACTTTCCCATTTCACAGATCTTATTTCCACTAACATATTTTTCTCAATGGAAATCCATAGCTCTCTGCATATAACATAGATGAGTTTTTAATTTATTCATCATATATTTCTTCTCATACTGTATCCTTAATCGTTTTTTAATTCACTTTGTTAATGTAAAAAAAAACATTGAAACCTGTAAAGAATTTTTGTGAGTTTAATTGAGCCAAACTGTTGACATATGCCGGGAAGCAGAACCTCAAGGAACTAAGATAATGCTGGGAGAATGGCGGGGTACATCTGTATTTATACATTACAATCAAAGGAAAGGGATGTAGGTGGGTTACATGAAATCCATTGGTTATAGACTAGAGAGGCGGGAGAAAGCAAAGCAGGGAAACCCCTGGGATTGGATAAAAAGTGAAATGATAGACACAAACTAGGTGGGTGCAGAAACAATTAACATGATAATGAAGGAATTTGTGGTGTCTGCTCTGGCGCCCAGCACATTAAGTTGTGCCCCAAGAGCTCCAGAAAAAGGAAAGTTATAAGTTACCCAGACATTTCAAAGGTTATGTTATTATAGATGCCAAAAAACAAAAAACAAAAAAAAACACACACATATAGGCTCAGTTAAGGTAAAGGTTGACCTTTTTTTTTTTTTGTTTCTATAATTTTAACTATTTTATTTTATTTTTTTTCATATTTTTTTTATTTATTACAAAG
>NW_006297660.1:2586104-2591015 GCF_000327345.1 Myotis davidii
ATTTTTATGGTTTCCTGTCGTACATTTAAGTCCTTTATCCATTTTGAGTTTATTTTTGTATATGGTGTAAGTTGGTGGTCTAGTTTCATTTTCTTGCATATATCTGTCCAATTTTCCCAACACCATTTATTGAAGAGACTATCTTGGCTCCATTGTATGTTCTTGCCTCCTTTGTCAAATATTAATTGAGCATATTGGTTTGGGCCATAAAGGTTGACCTTGTCGGTGAAAATACCAGCCTAGAATGTGACTACCCACCATAACTGCTTTTAGTTAAAATCTAATTTCAGACCATCCTTTGTGGTTACTTTAGGTCTCTGAGTTTGCAAGACCGCCATGCAGGACTTCCCTGAGCTTGTCAGGTTAGCATGAGGTCCCTTTCGTCCACAACTTCCATACCAGCACTGTTTATCATATTTCCTGGCAAATAGAACATTTTGTAAGCATTGTCAGATGCATGCATTAATGAATATGTGAATAAAGTGTTCCACATCATATATATATATATATATAGGGCAGGCTATCCTGCGTGATTTTGTGCATTGGGCCTCTAGTTATATTTATAATTTAACACATCCAAAAAGATAATATTACAAATAACTTAAAAGTTTTAAAACAAAAATTGGCATTCAAATGGACCATGTCACATTTATCTTTACACAAGTAGATGAGTGGTATAGATATATTCACCAAATGTCTGCTAAATGATTGAATTAAGGAATGATGATAATTTACTAAGAATTTATATTAATCTATTCTTATTTAAGGCACATGTGAAAAATGGTTAGTTATCTAAAAATATGGGCATATTTCTTTAGACAGTCTATTCTATGATTATCCATTAAACTGTTCAAAGGAAAACCTGGTGGTGAACAATATTACAGTGTCATGGGTCATATCTTATCTATGCATTAACAGTTAAATTATATCTGGAGAGAAGTATGTATATTTCTCTAGATTATTAGCAACTACGCAGACTTCATAGTGAAGTTTACAAGTGCATACTAGCCTGGGATGTTGGGGTAGTGGAAAGGGACAGTGGGTAGTGAGAATGGGAGCAAAAGAGAGTAATAAAATTAATATCTGCTTACAATGAAAGGCAAAAAAACTAATTTATCCTAAAGGGATAAATTAAGAAAGATACATTTCATTCTAAGTTAACCCTATAATATGTTAAAACATTAATTGTCCGTTGGTGGATAATAGTCCATTATACAGCAGCAAGACTCTACCCACTTATTTGGGCTGCTGCCCTATTTCTTTCTTATCTTTACTCATCAGGTATAACTCATTATAAAGATTATTAGCTGTTTTATGTTTAACAAATTATTAATATTGTAATGTTTCAGTACACTTTCATTGGAATAGAGCTGAAGTTTTAAGGTGGACGTTACTTCTCATTGTTTGAACGTTACCTATTGCCAGATAAATAGACAATATTTTTTACCTTACTTGTAGATGTCTGGGTAAATATTCCTGTAAGGCTGAGTGAAAATATTAAGAGGGATAGATACTATGCATTAATCAATAAGAAATTCTACTAATCAAAGAAGCAGCACTTAATATATTTGTGTTTGTATTAAACCTTAGACAATGTTTGCAGCTAATTTACATATCGATGTTGGAACTAATATCTAATATTAATATCTAACATTCTTCAGCTAATTCAGATGTCTAGATTTTTGCAGCAAGTTGACCAATTCTTTTACATAAAGGTAGGGCATTTTAAATTTGTAAATATGTAAAGTTTCTTTCCTACTATTATAACAAGGAATGGTAAATTTTGAAGAAAAAGTACTTTGTAATCATCCAACCAAATGGTAGTTACTAGAGTTACTATAAAATATATACAATGGCTTGTAGGAATTGCGGGAGAGTGATTTTCAAATTGGAGAACATTCATATAGTAGCATGCAATAAAGTTTTGAGATTATAATATTTAGGAAAGTTAAAAAATATTTCTTATCAAAGAGTTATAACTCTTCCCTTGTACTAGAGAAAATACTTATGCACTTGTAATAAACTCTTATTTTCATCCTCAAGGAAACTCTGTTTCAAATTTTAATCAAAAATTTATTAATATATTTTGAAATCCAATTTATTGAGAAGTTGTAGTCTGCACACATTTAGCTATAAATTTTTGTATGTGATAAAGGTTTCGTATATATATATATGGCATATTGGAGAAACTAGTTTCTATATAAATGGAATTATTGTAAAATGATAGCTTGCTGAATGAATGCAAAATTTTTTTACTATGATACATTAGATAACTTATTACAATTTTATATTATCACCCAACAAAATTCTCCTTAATTACCTTATAAAGGCTCTAATATACTGGGAAAGCAAAGTAAGCAAATTTATAAGTTGAAATCAATAACTATGAGGCAAAGGGCTGAGAGGCAATTTATGATTTGTGTATCTGCAACATTGTCTGAATAGAACTAAATTCCAGTTTTCATTCCAATGAAGTGTGGAATGAATTGACTTCTCCGTGCTATTTTAGGTTTTTGTCTTGTTTCATTTTGTTTTCTGATCTCTTAGTTGTATTATAAATGGCTATTAGATGAATCATCTTCTCATCATCTAATCATCACTCTAAGGGTTTTCTCCCTTAGAGTCCCCTTTGGGGGTTATATTCTACTTTTAGTGCTAAGGTGAAAGTATGGAAAAGGCAAAATTCCAATGAAACTGTTGGAAAAGCCAGTAGCTTTTGACTTCCTCTCAGTGATGTAAGAATGGGCCATGGACCGGACACACTTCAATAAGGAGAGAGAATGTTCACAGCTTGTGTGGACCTACCACCTTGTATGGGAAAATCCTCCTCTGTTTCAGGCTCTGTGTGTGCTCCTTTGTTGTGCTTAAGCCTGTGTGTCATATGGCCCTTGGCCAGCCCCACTGCTGTATCTGTCCCCGGAGGGAGGGGACAGGGTCCCTCTGTTGTGGTCCAGGAGGCGTGTGTGCATGGCGCCCTATTGGCTGGGTTTGCTCCTGGGAGGAAGCTGGTGGCCATGGGACATTGGTGCCCACTGTTGAAGTTGATCTTGCTCTGTCTCTTCTCTATGTGAGTAAAGCGCTGTTCTGCATATTTGGTGTTTGCATTGTGTACCTTGATGACTCATACTAAGATGCAGTGGGCAAAAGTGCCACTTGTTCAACAGAGACCACATACATAAATAAAGAATAAAGTATTTCACATATTTAAAACTAAAAAAAACACACTAATATTTATGGACAACCAATGGCCTAAAGCCAAAATAGTCTCAGACAGAGGCAAGCAGGGAAATCCCTTTGTAATTTCTAAATTGTGAACCAAGTGTTTATGTAATTTTAAAATTATAATTATAAAAATAAAAGTGTAAAAAATAAAATAATAGCATACCTAGGAATAATAATAAACATACAGAGAATTGTAGACAGCTTGATTGGAAATAATATTTATTTTCTTTATGTTTAGTACTGTATTTTACTTAATTGTTGGGGGTAGTGATGTGTTTCATGTAAGTGCTCAATCAATATGTCATAAATTATGAGTGATCAGCTTATGTTAGAATATTCTTTTTATGTGCACTATTGAAATCTTCACAGGAAATAACGCAATTCATATACAATTTACACTTCATTTGAAGTTGCCAGAATTCTATTAATGTAAAACAATTTTCAAACACTACTAACAACTCTGACTTAATTTTAACTCATCAACTAGACATGAATTGTTCTAAATAGTATCATCCATTCTCTCAGCCATCACATGGTTTTAATGCATCTGAATTAAATGACTCTAATGACTTGTCATGATTTATCATCCAGAGAATGAATAAATCTATACTTTCTATTATTAATCTCATTACTCTCATGCATGACTTGACATTATAAATTATCTTGAAAAGAAACATGTTTTGCTCATTTTTTCTTTAGCATAATGTATTAAAATATAACTCTCATGCTGAGAGAAAATGTACACATGATTAGCAATAAAAATGTGTATTTTATATCATTGCCATTTAAATCTTTCTTCAAACTGCATTCATTTTGTGTGTCCATTTTTAAATGAACACGTGTCAACAAGTATATGGTTAGGTAGAAAGCGCAGTGTTTTTGTGCACAATACGTAATCACTATATAAATGATGAATCAGATGATAGATTTTCATATTTCATAAGCAAATAGTCTGTAGATATAGAAAAAACTAATAAAACATCATACTATGAATGGGACATATTATTTTCAAAAGAATTCTGTTAAAATATGGTGTTAAGTTTATTTCAGTTTTGGTTGTGTAGTTAAAGCAATGTAAACATGAGTGTTGTTGGTTTAATGATTATTTTTTTACCTTAAAAAAATTTTGACTGCACAAATTACTTTCTGCATGTCAATGGTAAAATTACGAAATAGGTTATCAGGGTAACTTATGAAATTTGACATGTTAGTGCCTTCAAAAGTAGAGAAATAAATTTATTTTTGAATTGTTCTAGATTTCCTCTGGAAAAAGAAATAGAGCCAAAGCCTTATCAATTTCCAAGTTCTCTTCATGGATATGAGTTTCCTCATTCCAATGTGGACAAAAGCCATAGAATTACAGAAGAAAATCCTCAATTTTGATAATTATTAATTGAAAAGAATTAAAAGCTTACAATCATCATTTTAATCTTAGCCTATTTAATTAACAGAAGTTAGTGAAATTAAATTTTTGAACTTCCAGACATTTAAAATAAACAAGCAAAGAGGAGCACACTTTTCTTTTTTTTCTTTTTCTCATCCTGCCACAATATAAGCTCCAATTCCATTTCACTATTCTCTTTAATCCCCTAAAATTAATCCTAGGAAAGGTTCTGCAGGATATCATTTAATTGTATACAAATATAAATGATGTGGTAGAATGGGATCTATAGGATCAACCTGTACTCT
>NW_006297660.1:2591052-2593033 GCF_000327345.1 Myotis davidii
AATCAAAGACAAAGATCCTGTCTAAACTGCTTTATCTGTTTTAATTACATAACCTCCTTGTCTTGGAATCCCCAAACTTCCAAAACAGTGTAGGTTTGTTACATTCAGGTACAGATCTCTAAGAGGAATCCCCAGTTGCTGATATTTTAAATGATCTTTAATCTTTACTATTGGCAACTTTTGAAAAATAATTTTCCCACAGCGAAATTGCCTTCATATAATCTCTAATAAGTTTTTTTTATTTAATTCTAATTGTCTTATAAAAGTACACTTAGACACAGTGCTCTAACACAGTACATGCCAAAGTATGCCTAAGCAATAGATAATTATATTTCCATCAGCACTGATCAATTCCTTATTATATCTAAGAGAGGTAAAAATGTCAATTTCCTAGAAAAACAGACTAAATATATTATACAAAAATACAACTAGTAAGGCAGCCCCAAAACTGCACATTTGCTAAGTTCTTTTTTTTTATCACATGTAATAAAGACTAACATTCAGAGTGTTATAACTAGTAATTTGTTTAACCTATAGGATATTGTAATCTGTGTTGGTTAATTTATAAGGCATGTGATAACTCCTTTGTCTCCCAATCTCCCATTTCACAACTCCAACAATTTTTTTTTAGAGGAGCAACAGTTACTCTTGAGTCACTTTAATATTCATACTAGTATGTCATGCACAGGGATCTCTGGACAAGAAGTATATTACTCTTTGAAGCTCAATACACTCCCTTACTTACTGCACTACCAATGGCTAGAGAAGATTTTGAGTTACTGGAAAAGAAAATAGAAGATTGGTATTAATTTCAGAAAATTGTAAGTCATACATTTTACAGCTATGAATTATCAGCACTATGCGAGATATTTATGATATCACACTGAAAATAATATTGTCCTTGCTTGTCACGATGGTGGATGGGCTTCAGGGTTGCTTGTGAGCCTTCTGTTCAATTTAAAATTTGAAAAAATTGGCCCTAGCCAGTTTGGCTCAGTGGATAGAACACCGGCCTGGGGACTGAAGGGTCCCAGGTTCGATTCTGGTCAAGGCCACATGCCTGGATTGTGGGCTTGATCCCCAGTAGGGGCCGTGCAGGTGGCAGCCAATCAGTGATTCTCTCTCATCATTGATGTTTCTATCTCTGCTTCTCCCTTCCTCTCTGAAATCAATAAAAATATAAATAATAAATAAATAAAATAAAATACGAAAGAATTAGTCTCACAACCATCCAGAAACATATCAATAAAAGTTCAGCTGGCTAGAGGCCAAGGCATTCCCCCTGTTTTCCCAGCTCCCCACAGGAAGGTCCCCAGATACCACTTCAGAGGCCTGTGTGTGTCTGTTCTGCGTACTGTGTTGCCGTACCACATGGCTGTCTCATATCCGGCTTACACCAGCATTCAGAGCCTCTTGATAAAATTCTCACTTTTTTTACTCTTTCCTGTGTACTCCTTACTTTAACCTCTTTCTTCATCCTTATCAATAAAATAAGGAAAAACACTGCCTTTAATTAAGCACATTATAAATCTAAAATGAAACATCTAGAATTCTTATAATTTTCAGCAAGATTATTTTAGTTTATAGTTTGAAATTTTTGTTTTTTCAAGAATTTATTTAGTCTTCACACAAGGATATTTTACTGTTGAGAGAGAGAGAGAGAGAGAGAGAGAGAGAGAGAGGAGAGAGAGAGGTGAGAGATAAACATGAATCAGTTGCCTAATGTACCCGTCGCCACCAGGGATCAAACCCGTAACCTGGGTATGTAACCTGGGTATGTGCCCTGACCAGGAATAGAACCAACAACCTTTCAGTCCACAGGACAGTGTTCCAACAAACTGAACCATACCAGCCAGGTCTTAATAAAATTTTTATGGTGGTAAAGTATACATAAGATAAAATTTACCATTTTAACCATTTTTAGGCATTAAATACATTCACCGTGTTGCATATCTATGTGAATATTCTTGATATATTTCCC
>NW_006297660.1:2593090-2603570 GCF_000327345.1 Myotis davidii
CTCCAAGTATGGCTTGCATCAAATTTATTGTGGTTATAATTTCTATGAAGATACACAGTAAAACACTTATTTATATTCATTGTGTAATAGACTCAGCATTTAATAATGAGTAAAAATCAGCCAAGCTATAAAGACAAATATTTTTAATTAAGGAAACAAATGATTTTATATAAAAGTCTTTATAAATCTGTACATGCAAGCTGGGATTTCCCCTTTAGGTACCTGAATGGATTAGATGCCACTATTTTAAATATCTATAAAGCACAATGCACAATGCATTCATTATAGCAGCAAACATACATAAGATTAAAAAAAGGAAAATGAGAAACATACTCATTTTTTAGGGTAAAATATTCATATTTTGTTCAGGACTTCTATTTATATAGGAGGTGTTATTAGAGCCACTTATTAGAAGAAGAATTCCATGCTAATATTTTTGTATTTGTTAGTCTGGAGTTCCCCTTCCCCTCTTTTAAAAAAGGCTTTTGTTAAGCTTGTTTTACACGCGCGCGCGCACGCACACACGTGCGCGCGCACATAAAACCAAATGCTTTAGATTATTCACTTTTCTTGATTTACACTAAATCAATGACTTACTATAAATTAATTAATTGCAATTACAGTTCTTGAATGAACATATGTGATCAGTTTCTGAAAGGCTATACAATGAAGCTGACTGACTGGAGGAGAGGACTTTCATATTTGACACTAGAAATAACCTTAAGTTTTAACCATAAATTTGACATAGGAAATATAAAACTACCGTGTAAGAAATAATGTCCTGGGCACCAGTATTAAAACTCTCATGAAAGAGGATAAATCAGATTCTAAGGTGGAGACTATGATATTCACTTCCTTTATTCACATTTTAGTACAACCTCTTTTTCTTAAATGTGGGTAGGACTGACTTGCTTCTTACCAATAGAACTGACGAAAGTGCTCGAATGTCACTCCTATGATGACAATGTGTAAAACTGTGTCTTGATAGCAGGCTTGCTCCAGTCTTGGTCGTCTGCTGTCTTTAAATTGTCAAGCTGCCGCCCTGGCCAGTAGGACGGGGTTGGAGAGTCGTTCCATACACCTAAGGGTGGCAGGTTCATTTCTCTCTCTCCCCCTTCCTCTCTCTAAAAAGCAGTGGAAAAACATATCCTCAGGTAAAGATTAAAAAAACTTTGCAACCTGCCATCTTGTGAACTCTGTATCATTTTAAGCTGCTAAATAGTTGGTGCCTTGCTACAGAAATTAGAGAGCTAATACAATCTTACTACAAATAAAACAGGTAGGAATTACTAGTAAGTAAGAGATTTAACCAGAAATATAGGAACATAGAGAATTTCCTTAAAAACAATGAAGGAGGTTTCTTTTTTTAAAGGGAAATGTCCATAGGCAGAGCATCAATCCTTATATGTAAAATAATGTAGAAGAAAGTTTAGTAAAATGACTTTAAAAATATAATTTAATTTCCATATGAGATTCCTTATGACAAATATCCACAATTTTATTCAATTTTTTTAATACTAGAGTCCCGGGACATGGATTCGTGTACTGGTGGGGTCTCTTGGCCTGGCCTATGGGGATCGGACCAAAACCAGCTCTCTGACATCCCCCGAGGGGTCCCAGATTGCGAGAGGGCACAGGCCTGGCTGAGGGACCCCACTGGTGCATAATCAGGGCTGGGGAGGGACCACAGGAGGGCTCCAGGGCATGTCCAGCCCAGTCCCAACCAGCTGGATCCCAGCAGCCAGCTAACTTGGTTGGAGCATCTGCCCCCTGGTGGTCAGTGCACATCATAGCAACTGGTTGAATGGTTGGACACTTAGCATATTAGGCTTTTATTATATAGGATAGAAAATACCAAAATACACCTGTGAAGATTTTTTTTCTTTGTTCTCATCCTTCCCCTCTTTTCTTTTTCACACACACACACACACACACACACACACACTTACAAACCACCTTATATACTGGTTTTATTTTTAGAATGTAATATATTCTAAAGAACAGTTTTGCCATTAAAAAAATATCTTTTGAACTTAAAATTGTAGTGGTAAATTTTAGTATTTCAGTTTTTAGGAGAGTAATACTATTTTTAAGTTAAATAGTTTTATTCATTCATGATTTTTTATTCATTATTTCTTTATTACAAAATATTATTTAGTTTAGAATTCAGACCAGGCAGTATCCCTGGCCATAGATGGATGAATGGGTACATAAATAGATGATAGGTCAATAGATAGATAGGTAGACAGTCACATAAAAAATAGATTGTTGGATCAATTAATTGAACAGATAAATATACTTTCCTTGCATAGAGGATTTTACTATCAAAAGGGTAGAAATAATAATAAAATTTAATCCTTATTTTATATGATAATCTATATGCCATCTCTCTCTCTCTCTCTCTCTCTCTCTCCCCCTCCTCTGGTTCTTTTGTCTGGTTTAATAATCTAAATGATGGCATGACATCTATTGAATAAAAGACAATGAAATTTAATTTCATGCACACTGGAACCCCACATACATGAGAGAGTCAGAGCCTCTACATACATGAGAGATTCAGGGGCAGACAGTTAAAAGGAGGTTTATATGGCATTCTGAGAAGTTGAGGTAAGGCAGCTTGGGGACAGGTCGATGAATTCCCTGTGGGAGGACTTCTTTGGGATGCATTGATTCCTCCCAAAAGTTTGGTGAGATTTCCAAGTAGTGCACTGGGCAATAATTTGTTCAGAAATTTTGTGGTTGCGAGGGCAAAACCGAGTCTTTTAGTTCCTTAACTATTCCCTGCTGCACATTTGTCCCATTGGGTGGGGCAGAAGTGCAAGCCAAAGAGTGACTAGAAAAAGAGCTATCGGAAGTCCATTTGGCCCAAGGTATAATCAGGCAGATAATTGTTTGGCACCCTTTGTATCCATCTGTCTTTTTCAGATTGTGGGGCATTTGCCTAATAGTTAATAATATAAGTCAGACTAAAGGCAGGTTTAAAAATTGAGTGGAGAAAGGATTAGGGGGTTCGTTGTGAGCTGCATATTATAACAGCTCTGTCAGCCCTGTCACTTCCTAAAGATATAGTATTGGTCTCCTTAGTATGGGCTGAAAAATTAACAGTGGCAATTATAGAAGGGAGGTGAATAGCTCATAATAGGGCAACAATTACATGCTCATTAGCAGGAGGAGTACCCACAGACATTAAGAATTCACACAATTTCCAAATTGTGCCAACAGCATGACAGACTCCAAAGGCTTATCTGGAAGCTATATAAATAGTGGCAGCTTTGCCTTCCCACAATGTTCAAGCTCTACGAACAGTTATGAATTCAGCTGCTTGGGCTGATTTTATAGCAGGCAAGGAGCGTGCCTCAAGTGTTTCATGTGGGGAAATTAGAGTTTTTATGTTTCATTGACAGGAGCCAGCACAAAATAAAAGTAAGTCTGGGTTGTCTAAAAGGATGTCTGAGAGATTCTCTCATGGCTTTGAGACCATTTCTATAGTTGTCAGGCAATCCTGGGAGGTAGAATGGGTTCTTTGTCATTGGGGAGGGATAGTCAAGTAGCTGGATTCAAAATGTTACAATGATGTCAGATGATCGAAGGTTTAGTTAGTCAAAAGAGTCTGTTTATAGGTGGTTTATGCCATGTGGAGAGGTGCTGCATACTATGAACTTATAAACTAGCAGGCACAGCATGGAGACAGAGATGAATGGGGGAGGGTCATGTGGATCAAGGTCGCAGCTGAGGCCACCACACACAGGCATGGGGGCATGCCTGATGCCACAGAGTCTAACTGGCATGAGAAATATGCTATAGGACATAATTGAGAGGCAAAAAGGACTGTCCCAGAGTGCCTGCCACAGCCTCATTTTTATGGTCCTATAGATGAAAGGTTTGTCAAATTAAGTAAGCCAAGAGCCAGTGGTGTGGACAAAGCTAATTTTAAGACTTCAAGGGACCTGAGTGCCTTTGAAGACCGGAAATAGGCTCCAGGATGTTATCTGGAAGAAGAGCATGCAGAAGTGTAGCAAGGGCTGCAAAACTAGGAATCCTTCAGTGGCAGCAGCCAGCTGCCTCTGGAAATTGACTTAACTGTGTTTTCGTTTGGGGAATAAAACGGACTCGATGCGTGTTGTGGTTAGCTTTTGAATGCCTTGATGTATCTTATGCCCTGAGTAGGTAACAGTCCTTTTTACCCACTGGAGTTTAGGTCTGGAGGCTTCATGGCCTCGCTCAACTATTGCCCTTAGAAGAGAGAGGGAGTCTATAAGAACTCCCTGCTAGTTTAATTACAGAGTAAACGGTCATCTACATACTGAAAAAGCGTGGAAACTTGACTCCTGAGTCCAAGTCTGCTTTAAGTATTTGGGGAAATATTGAGGGGGGACTCACAATATACCTGAGCTGTGTGAGTTCATGTTAATTGGTTGGCTTTACATGTAAATGCTAAAAGAGTTGATGCAAAGACATTGAAAAGTAAGCTGAGCAGAGACAACTATTGTAAACCAGGCTGCATCGTGTGGAATTGAGGTAAGCATAGGAGCTAGATGAGGGACCACTGGTTAGCGAGGAATTACAAAAGAATTTATGCTTTTTTGGTCCTATATATACCCATAAATTTTATTTCCATCTGAGTCAAAGTTGCCTTCTTTCTTTACTGGCAAGACTGGAGTATTACCAGGTAAGGAAGTAAAATGGTAGTACACTCTACTGCAAAGGGAGTCAATTATAGATTCATTTCCTCTCCCTGAGTCTCTGAGAGAGGGTATTGGGCTACTGATGGAACCGGTTTATTATTTTTTTCTAATAATGTGCACAGGCTCTGCCCTCCCTAGCAATCTGACTTCATTTGTGCGTGTGTCCCAGAAGCTAATAGAGGCATGTTTTAAAAAAAGTATCCCCTTCAGAGGAATTTAAATCAAGATAAGTTTCTGGTAAAGAAAATAAGAGCTTTGGGGCTCGGTCTGAGGGCAGGGAAATAAAAACACCTTTTTTGCTACATTTTATAGTGACATGAAATTCGCATTGCAAGTCTCTGCCATTGAAACTTGCTGGTGAACAATTTGAAACTGGAAAGGCATGATGGGTGTTAAGAGGACCAAGGATATTGGGGTGGACTGAGATATGAGCAATGAAATAAGTTGCCCAGAAATTCCAATTGAATAGAGTGAGAGGTAACACATAATAACAGATCCCCTGAACGGATGTAGAGGAAGGCACACCAGTGTCAATTAGGAAATCCAGTTCTCCTCTGCTTTAAGTTTAATGGTGGGCTCTGGGGTGTAACTGGATTGACCAACCCCATCATTTAAGGAGGAACTGCCAGTCAGGGGTGTTACCGGACTAAAGGGGCCTGGAGCCCAATAAGACACCAACAGGAGTTTGCAGCAAAGAAAGTAATGGTTTATTTATTTTTTAAAAAATGTATCTTTATTGTTGAAAATATTACAGATGTCTGCTTTGTTGTTTTTTTCTCAAGCCTTCGCCACACTATTATCTGTGTCCATGGGCTATGCATATACACATATAAATTCCCCAGTTAATCTCCGCCCTCCCCATGTCCCCTACCCCCACCCTACCTCTGAAATTCATCAGTCTGTTCATGGATCTGTGTCTCTGGATTTATTTTGTAAGTCAGTTTATTAGATTCCATAAATGAGTGAGATCATGTGATAAGTCTCTTTCTCTGACTGGCTTATAGTAAGGGCTTATTTTTAAGAAGTGGCCCACTCTGGGAGATAGGGGAGCTAATGCTCAAAGACCTGGCTCCAGGATGGCTTCCAGGGGATGAACTAGAGAGGGGAAAAATCACTGATCATGGTAACTAAGGGAGTTAGGGTTGTGGTGAGGGTTCTGATCTCTACCAATTGGTTGGTGCTAGCGTAGGGAGTCATGGGTCATTGCATCTGGTCCTGATGCCAGCCTTGGTGTCTCTTCCTCTGGGTTCCCTGTTTTTCTGGGCCTGGAGCTGAAACACAACTGAGGCCTAGAGCTTATCTCTAGTTGGACCAAAAACTCTGTTTCTGGCATCCACAGACCAGAGGCTTTGTTCCTAAAATTATTTGATGCGGGACAGAACCTCATTGTTTTGAGGACTTAATGATTGAGGGAGTGGACGTGCAAGGGAGAAGGAGGCAGGTGAGACAGGGTGCTGGATAAGACCAGTTTGAATCAAAGGGAGAGGAGAAAAGGCCATATTTTAAAAATAAAGTTTCTACATGGAGACAGGGGAGAAAAATGAACCTTGTGAGCGTCTGGGTCTAGGGTAGTTGCTTTTCAAACTTTCCTTCCTCCTCAGTGCAGGGCAGTTTGTCTTCCCCTGCGCTGGTTTCCTGCACTACCTGCGATTGTCTGGAGACAAATAGGAAGTGCTCTGAGTGGGCTTTGATTGATTCTCGGAGTCAGAGTTTTGCTTCTCTAAAGATTCAAGTTGCAGAGCCCAAATAGCTGCCTTTAATTCTTTTTTTTCCTTCTGCTTTCCTGCAAATGATTCTCAAAGAATTGTGTGGCAGCCTCTAATATCAGTTAGCAGTTGCCTCAACCAACCACACTATTTTCAATCTGTGGGTGTGTTGTTTTTTTGTTGGTTTTTAATATCAGGGAAAGGATTTCCTACTACAGCAGATACTAAAGAGGTGCCAGTGCTCTCGGGCTTCCTAATTTAATGCTGTGTGTCTTTTGAAAAGTTTGTATAAAACATTCAGTGAATGCCTCTGGAAGTTCTCCCTCTTTCTGAGTACATAATTCAGTCTTCGACCAATTCGCTTTAGGAGGAAAACTTTATAGGATCCCTTGTATTAAACCTTGACTGTCAGCCTCCAGCAGAGCCATTTCCTGGTCACTTGCAGGGGTCCTGGCAGAGGGTCCGGCCATCCATTCCTCCTGTGAGGAGCGTTTTCTCCAGGGCACTTCCTGGCCTGTTTGATAACTACAGCATAATCATGAGCTGGAAGAATGCCCTTTAGTAGCCACTCAGGGTCTCTGTGAGTGGGATTATGAACTGCCACCAATCTTCCCATAAATTGTGTTGGATCTTCTGAGAGCAGCAGTAAGAGGTTTTATAATTTAAAAGGTCAGCCAATGTCCAGGGGATATGAATCCTTTGCATGGAAGGTCCAGGGTATATCCACTAGGAACCGTGCATGTGAATGTCTGAAGCTGACAGGGACTGTTTGAAAAGTCCCCAAAGTAGGAAGAATCATAAGAGACAGCAAAGCAAGCCTTCCTGGTGGCTCTTACAAAATTTACTTCCTGAGTTTTCGCATTTACAGGAGTGAGCTGTAATGCCCTTAGCTTGTAAGTCAGGTCTCAGAGCCCTCTGAGGGTCTTCTGAAGAAAGGGAAATTAAAATAGGCAGCCAGCTGTCTGGAGAAATTGGAGTCTTAAGTTCTCAGGGGAATAGCTGAGCTGATAGAGCTGGGTTTCAAGAAGTGGGGGCTAAACCAGCCGCTCAGAGATCCCAAAGATCTCTAGAGGCTCAGGGATAGGAAGTCGAGGATAAAGGGGACTGTAGGAGGGGGGAGAAGGTAGCCACTCTACTGGCCACCAAGATGCACCCCAGTAAATGTGCTCTCTGGATGGTGAGGCCAGGGAGAAAATACTCTTCCTGCTCAAAAGGTCAAGCTCCCAGGACATAGAACAGAACAGAAGGAAAAGCCTCATCCCTTGGGGTGGGCTTGGCCTTCCCTATGCAATTTCCTTTTTATAACTCATGACACAACAGAGAAACACAGAAGAGAGACCACCCCTAGGAGGGCCTGGATCGATAAAACCAAGAGCACTAAATTCACAAAAGGTGCCAAGTCCAGGAACTACTTCCACAAATAATTCTTCCTGCCAGTAAATTTAGGAAGAGAGAAAAAGATTCCTGGCACTCTCTCTCCCACCAGGCCCATGGAGCTCTGGGGCTGCGCTGACATGGTGAGCACTCTGACCTCTGCAGGCTGGTGCCTGTCACCCCAGGACCCCTCATCTGCAGCAGTCCCTGGGAGGAAGCCGCTTTCCTGGCCAGGGGAGGCGGTTGTCAGGGAGCCAGTGGAGAATTTTATCAACATCCTGCTCACAGCACCACAACTGGGGGGAAAGGAAAGCATCCTCCCTTCCCAACTCTTGTTCTTTGGGCTGGCTGCATAATCAGATTGCCATGAGACAGGATGAGACCGCTGACGGGAGAAAAATCAAATTTAATGTCATGCACACAGGAACCCCACATGCATGAGAAGGTCAGTGACCCACGTGCAATAGAGTTCAGGGACAGAAAGGGAAAATGAGGTGTATATGACGTTCTGAGCTAAGGGCGAGGTAAAGCACCTTGGGGCTTCAGAGGGTCCTTGCAGTGTGATAAGAAGGACAGATGTTCAGTTAGTAGTTTGCTCAGCCATATAGATGGGTCAAAACAGGTTACCTCTGATAACTTCTTATTATGAGCAAGGCTCTTAATTCAAATTCTTCTAGGTATTTAAGAGGGGAAGTTGGGTGTTAAAGTTGAGCCTACAGGGTCTTGGTTACCTTTAGCTCAAAATAATCCACATACTACAGAGGCACGCCTTGGAGTGACTAGTTCTAAACCTCAATATATATACATATTCACTGTGTATACAGGTTGGTGCAAAAGTTGATTTATAGTTGTGATTATGCAAAACAGTTTATTCTTGTATTTATTATTTAGCAATTATTGAATTATTTTCATACAAACAAATAGTATATTTGTAATGTTAGTATATATGTGAGGACAATTATAAATTTAGTATAAATTAATCATGTATTTCATGTCATATTGAAATATAATTTTACAATTCAAGAAGGAAATATTGATATAATGACTCATTCTCAGAGGTATTAATAAAGTTATACAATCCAAATGCAGTCATTTCCTCATCTGCAAAAGCTCCTTGTGCTATTCCTTTGGCTTTAGAATTAACTAGAATCATGACTTGGATAATTATTTTGTTGCTTACTTACTGATTTATGATCACCATAAACAGTAGAGTTTAATTTTACCTGCTATTAAACTATATACATAAAATACAGTTTTTATGTAAATTATGGTGTAACTGAATATGCATCACAGCAAATAAAGACACTAAGTAGTTTTCACTATGCAAATCTAAAAATATATTTAATGTTCTTTCTTGGATTTTTTAAGAGTAGACTATACTGAAAACTACAATTCAGTAGAAATGCCTAAGTTTGTATACACTGAAATAGAGTACCAAATTTATATGAAACTTTAGAGGAATATATACTGCTATTAACTTATAAAGCTATGTAGTAAGGAATAAAGCCTAGTAATTTTCCTGGTAAATCAAGTGTCATACCATAATGTAGTGTCTATTGAAAACTAATAAGCACACATTAAATTATATAGCATTTGAGTTCCTTATAGAATGTATCAGGCAAAACTTATATGGCAATACAAATGAGTTCAGAAAATCCAACAAAATATAAGCATAAATCCCTATGTGGAGTCAACACATAAAGCTGGATTTTTTTTTTAAAGGAAGCCCAAGAAACAGAAAAAAGTCCAAATTTGAAGAAATCTATTTTCATAATAGTGAAATTATTTTATTGCATATCAGTGAATTATAATACAAGAAAATAATTGAATTAAAATTGGATGACCTAAGTATTTTTTATAACAGTGTTTTATATTATAAATGATTAAGTGGGCAGTTTATTCTTGTCAGTGAATCCTCACACAATGTAAAACCCATGTCCCCAATTCTTTACAACTTGTCATCATTGCTATAAACTAAGTGAATCTCTTTATAATACACTTATCTTTAATAAAATTACAAATGCACTAATTATTTCTGCAAAAGATGAAACAGTGTCCCAAAGGTCAGTTTATTTTTTTGATGCTCATTTTGGTTTTAGACCAGACATACTCACCACTGGAAAACTGAACACAATTTAACTACTATGAACTGTTCTTATGTTATATAGTAAATGTATGGATGAGTAGAAATAAAAAGAGGAAAGAACTGTTTAATATATTTATAAATATATCCATATTAAAATAAAGCAAAAATGATTACAGCTAATAAAGTCTTTATTTCTATAATTGGTCACATGATCATAACTTATTTATGATGTTTGTGTTCATAACTGCTCATTTCTATTCCTTTTGTCCTGAACTGTAAACCCATTGATCCTGGTTCCTCGCCTAATTGGATGACCTAAGTATTTTTTCCTGATGGTCATTAGAAAAACTGTCTGTCAGGATAGTTTTTCTTTAAATATTTTAACCCCTGAATACAAATAATAGGCTCAGAGTGTCCCTTACGTTCCGGACTCTTTTTTACCCCCACTGCATTGTAGCAATATAATTTCCCCTTGATAGTCAGGACCATTTACACTGGCCAGTATAAACACTTGCTTCTTTTCCTGTTGGTTGACTGGCATTAGGAGTTCAAAAGTCCAAATGTCAAGCAAATATGTCACTGGTGCAACATAGAGGGTAACAATTAGAGGAGCTATCCCATGTCCACCC
>NW_006297660.1:2603623-2625670 GCF_000327345.1 Myotis davidii
CGGTAGAGACCACACTGCCTATGGTCACTGGTTCTGAGCATATGCTATATTAGAGAGGGCTTTTCCTCAGCGGGGTTAAAGATTGTCCTCATTTAATGGAAACTTTAAAGGCCATATCGCCATTCCTTCAGGCCGGCTGCTTCAGCATAATTAGGATTATAGCAAAATCATTTACATTTATGTTCATGAGCCCGATCTTGACCTTCATATACTGCAAAATGTGTTCCTTAGAAACAGTGCTGTGTGGCAGAAGTGTAATTGGCAGAAAATGGAAGTACAGAGCCACACAAAGTATCTGTTTCATTGAGAAAAAGTGCTGCTCTGCCCAGTGAAGGTTCTTCAATGTGATCTCTGTACAACCTGGTAGCTGGCTGATACCTGAGGAAATGATGTCATATTGTGTGTTGAATGTTGATCTTTGCTCTGGACACGTTCATGCTCAACATCAACCTTCGCCGGGGAAAGTCCATTTTACTGAGCTCATGAATAATCTCCACCCCAGCCAACAGAGTCCCTTTGTTCATAAGCTCAATGGACAAGGTTTAAATAAATGTGAAAAAGGTGGCTTGGGAAAGAAGTTGTCTGACATCCACACAATGGATTGTCTTTTACTCTATATCTCATTTTTAAGCTCTACTTCTGCTTTCAATTGTATGACCTCAATCTTTTTAAAAAATGTATTTTATTAATTTTTACAGAGAAGAATAGTTAGAAACAGGGATGAGAGAGAAACATCCATCAGCTGCCTCCTGAATGCCCCCTGTTGGGGATCAAGCCTGCAACCAAGATACAGGCCCTGGACCGCAATTGAACCCGGAACCCTTCTTCAGTCCGCGGGCTGACGCTATATCCACTGAGCCAAACTGGTTAGAGCTGACCTCAATCTTTGAACAACTTCAATCCTATGAACCCAAACTGTCTGAGGCTAGAAAACTTGGTCTGTGAGAACTCAAAATCAGTCTCAGGGAAATATTTAATACCTTCTCAAAATTATTCATTTATGATTTATTCAGTCTTGAAAATATACAGGAATATAAATTCCATATGGGTTTTCCTCATCTCCTTTATTAAAAAATTGGGCGGCTTGGCAGCTGTGACATTCACACAATTTGCTAACACAAGCACATTGTTTATTACCTAATACTCATGAGTTTTCATATAGAGCAATTATAGAATTTACTTTATTTTAGATTTCACCTTCATTTTTCAGGTACCGTAGATTTTACCTTGGTGTTTAGATATTAACTTGGTGTTTAGTGGTGCATCAAGTTAGAATAATGCTAATTTTACTGTCTGTGAAAGGCCAGAATTACTTATTCTAGAGTCAATCAACTCTCTCTATAAACAATATATATATATATATTTTTTTTTTTAATAAAATTTTTTTTAAAAAAGAGGCAGTGGGATCGGCCATGGGAAGAACAATGTCACCTGGAAATAAAGCAGACAGAAATGCCTGCACATGACAGAGATATAAAAGGAGAAAATCTACATATGGTTATGAGGATCAAGAAAAGCTACATAAAGAAAACAGCATTTCAGATGTGCCTTAATAAAATTTTTTTTTATTGATTTCACAGAGGAAGGGAGAGTGAGAGAGTGATAGAAACATCAATAAGAGAGAATCATTGGTCGGCTGCCCCCTGCAAGCCCCCTACTGGGGATGGAGCCCCAAACTCCAACATGTTCCCCGATCAAAAATTGAATTGTAACTTCCTAGTTCATAAGTTGATGCTCAACCACTGACCCACACCAGCTGGTTGTAAATACTTATTGTTAAATATGCATACACACAAATTTAAAAATCATAGTACAAGTGATCTTTTTGGGGAGGCCTTTTATTGTGGGGGCTAAAAATATAATTTTCCTCTCACCTTCTAAGTTCCTTTGGCTGGACCAATAACTGAATTAACAGAGATAGATTAACAGGAGAAAAATCAAAGTTTGAATATGTGCACATGGAGAATTTACAAAGATATGATAAACCCATGAAAATTCCAAAGACAATGAGGCAATATTGGATATATAAGACGATTTGAACAAAGGAGAAAAGGGGGGTAATTGCATATTAGATTCCAGACATGAGAATGGGTGACTTACAGGTAGTTGAGAAAGAACAGAACATGCCTGGCAGGAAAATTCTTGCTAGGCGACCCAGACACAATGGGAAATAGTGGGTATCTAGCTAACTGGCACCAGCCCGAAACCCTTTTGTTTACCACACTTATTTCAAATAAAGCTAAGGTCTCTTTCCTGAAGCAGGCTTCTCTGTCTGAATCTCTTGTTCAGGAAAGGGGGGGTGGGGGGGGTGGGGAGAGGGTCAAAGGTTCTATCCGGGCTTTTGGTTTCTTAATAAATAGCCTAAAATCAATATCCCAAAAAGCAGCTTCAGGGTGGCATAATTTTGGTTCCTTTAGTAAGTATATAACACATGGCTGAACTGAGGTAGAGAGGTTAATTAAACTTTCTCAAGGTCATTCGTTTAGATGATAAGGGACTGCTGAACTTGAACTTTTGTACAATAGATTAAATATACTATATACTATAGAACATTGTAATCTTTAATGGGTATATTAAATATCTGATATATGGAAGACATTAATATGTGCTCATTTGCCTAGAATTTGGCATTAAAACAGGATCGGGGCAGACTGATAAGGAATTAAAGATCACAGTTTAGTAGAATTGTTGTCAGTGGAAATGGGGTGCTTTCATAGAGTCACAAGGAAAGCATTTCTGAGGACCCACATATTAGAGGATGAGATGTAGTGGGGGTATTTATTGGGGTGGAAACAGAAGGCTGCCCCCAGGTTCCCGGTGTCTCATCTCCATCCATCCCCTGAAGAAAAGGGCCCAGCCTTGTCTTTATCAGGCCCAGAAATGGGGCCAGTACCCAGAAATTGTGCACCATCAGTTCAGTCCATGCTAAAGCATAGTTCAGTTCAGCCTCTGTCCCCACTCAGCTAGCATAGTCTGTGTGCTCGGTCTTGCATGGCATTGCCACTCCCAGGCTTGTGCTTGGAGCCTGTGCTGGGGACCTATGCTTGGAGCCCGTGCAGCTGCTAGTCCCACATTGCTGCTTGGGAAAGAGAATGTGTGAGCACAGGAGCGACTGACCACAGGCAAATGCTTGTTACTGAGCATGAGAGGGAGCTCTTTTTAAAAATAGATATACATATATTCAGAGAGGGAGAGAGAGAAACATCAGTGATGAGAGAGAATCAATGATCGGCTGCCTCCTACATGCCTCCTACTGGGGATTGAGCCCACAACTGGGGCATGTGCCCTTGACTTGAATTGAACCCGGGACCCTTCCGCAGACCCACGCTCTATCCACTGAGCCCAATCGGCTAGGGCAGAGAGAGCGCTCTTTGTTAACTTGGGTTATATTATCTTGGGCTCGGAAGGACCTTTCAAACTAACCAATCAACTTCCCAGTTCTTGGGGAGCTGGTGTTGGTCCCCCCGCCTTAACCAATCCATTTCCTAGATCTCCTGGGGATTTGTGCCCTTTATCCAGCCCAATCCTTCTCCCATACCTTATGGTCTTCATCTTGGTTCGTGCAGCACAAGTGCTTGATTCCCCCTGCACCAGCTCAACTTCTACTGGGCATGTGCTCAGCAGAGGAATTTCCCCTTTATTGTTAATTCCTCTACTTAAGGTTCCCACAAGAGTTCTGGTTGTCTTCTGGGGAAATTGGAAAGCTGGCCCTCTCTCCTTAGGTGGGAGAGGGGGTGCTTAATCCCCTTGGCAGGGCAATGCTGATCCCCTGGGGAGTCTGAATTTGTAATGTATAGACTTAATCAGGCTTGTTGTCTAATTCAGCTCCCTAGTTTATTAGACTTGATGTTTGATTCCTGTTGCTCTCTTACCTTTATTAATATGTACCCCCTATGCTAATAGAATAACTTAGGGCTAATAGAGCATACTTGTTGTCCAAACATATTTAGTCAGTATGTGCATATCTGTTGTAATGTGTTCTTCCTGACAAGAAAGGGGAAAACTCTTATTCTACTACTTCAAATAATTTCAAATTCTTCTGGCAGCAGGTTAAATTGCATTTATTATAAAGGTAGAATACTTTATAAAATATACCTAAATTGTATCATTGTCATGCCTGTATATTTTGTCACCTCAGTTTAGAAAAAATTAAGTATAGTTTGAACAATAATAGTTAAACAATAGAAAATTGCTTTCTGAATCATTTACACTGTATAATTCTATCATCCAAGAAGAGTTCTTTCCTAGATTCTACATTCATTCCAGTTTTCTTTTTAACAGTGAACAAACATAAGCCATGATATTGAATTTACACATGCCTCAATTTTTTTTAACCTCAAAGCTATTTCTGATTGGTGTTAATATTTTTGTGACTAGTAATAAAAAGCAATTCTATAATTATGTCTTAATCTATAATTCTTTCATAGCATAATTGTGGGTAGCAATATCAGATTCACTGGTATATTAAACAAAAACCATTTAAAATGGTGTAAAACCAAAAAATCAATATATTTTTATTAAAATATACTGCTGGGAAATTATTTTGGTCAGTTTTCACCTTTTGAAGTAGATTCAGGACAGACATACAGTATGATAGACTATATATCTGAATTTACTTTGTTTATGCTTAGTAGCTTTCTATAAGAAGGGAAACAGTGGTACATGGCTCATTTTACTCATGAATGTCAAAATACTCATGAATATCATATCTGGAGAAAGCTACAAAGCAAGATGTGCACATCCCATTGTCCCAGACCATTAAACTGAGTGAACCATGCATATCGTTGAAACACTTCTGAGGAAAGCGAAAGAGGTGGCATTAAACTTTGATGCCCTTAGGAGATATAACTTAGCCAGTCTTAAATTACTCAGTAACAAGAACTATTCTCATCAAGGAAAAATTTGCTAAAGAATGCATATTGTATTCACGTATGTTATTTCTTCAATATGACCAATCCCCCATTATCACTGTCTGGACCTTGCTCTATGCATATTAGACTTTTAATGTTTATAATTGACTCAGAATTGATTTGATTATTTTAATTGAGAAATGTTTAACTGAATTTTATATATTTTTATTGTTATAAGACACATGGGGCATAATTTTTGAAATGTTATACCTTTGTAGCAAACCCAGGGGAAAATAAATTAGAAGAAAGTAAAATTATTATTGATTTTCTTATGATAGTATAAGAACTGCTCTATTTTAATTTCTAAAGTTTTGGTAATTAATTTTTACCAGCTTTATTGTGACAAAATTGATGTGCAACATTGTGTAAGTTTAAAGCTTAAATATGTTGATTTGATATGCATATATTGCAACAGAATTGCCACCCTATCCTAAACTAAAACACCATAATGTCATGTAATTACCATTTCTTTTTTTGTAGTGAGATAATTTAGGATAGACTCTCAGCAAATTTCAAGTATATATTGTAGTATTATCCTATATAATAAAGAGGTAATATGCCAGTTGACCATCACACCATCACAAGATGGTGGCACCCTCAGCCCTGCCTGCAGTGAATTTTCATGCAACCATTACCTTTTTAAAAACCCAAGGATATTATTTCTTTTAGATCATTTGTTCTCAGGGAGCAGCCCTAAGCCAGCAGCTGGGCTGTGGGTCACAGACTGTGAGAGAGCGCAGGTTGAGCTGAGGGACCCTCTGTGTGCATGAATTTTCATACACTGGGCCTCTAGTTAGTGATAAACACCATGCTATACATTATATCCTTAGAAATTATGCATTTGCATTTTTTATCTGGAAGTCTGTACCCTTAAACTAACATCTCACCATTTTTTCACTCTCCAGTCCCTAGTAACCACAATTTTACTACCTGTTTTTATAAGTTCAGCTCTTTTTAGATATTACATATAAGTGATAATATATAGTATTTGTTTTTCTGTGACTTATTTCATCTCACATAATGCCCTTCATATTCATCCATGCTGTTGCAAATGGCAGAATTTCCTTCTTTCTTATGGCTAAATAGTATATATCACATCTTTATTTGTTCATTCTTTGACAAAACATTTAGGTGGTTTCTCTATCTTGGCTTTTGTGAATTATACTGGGGAAAACAAAACAAAACAAAATAAACAAACAAAAAAACATGGTAGTGAAGATATCTCTCCAGGTCCTACTTTCATTTCCTTTGGATACAATAAACCACTTCTTTGACTTACCAAGATGTGATATTGTGGGATCATCTGGGAGTTCTATTTTTACTTTTTTGAGGAACCTCCATACTGTTTTACATAGTAGCTAAACTAACTTTATATGCCCAACAACAGTGTCCAAGTTTTCCCTTTTCTTCACATCCTTACCAACACTTACCTCTTGTATTTTCAATGATAGCCATTTCAACAGGTGTGAGGTAATTTCTAATTGTAGTTCTGATTTCTATGGTGATTAGTGATTTCAAGTACCTTTTCATGTGACTTTGGCCATTTGTATGTCTTTGGAAAATATCTATTCAGTTTCACTGTTTATTTTATTGAGTTATATAAGTTTTTTGTACATCTTGAATATTAATCCCTTTTCGGATATATGATTTGTAAATATTGTCTCCCATTCTATAGGTTACTTTTTAAATTTTGTTTATTGTTTCTTTTGCTGTGCAGAAGTTGTTTATTTTTATATAGTTTTTTCTTTGTTTTTGAGCTTTATTCAAATGGTGTTATACTTTGTATAGTTTTCTTATATTTGATTTCAGCTTAACATGATTTCAAATATTCATATTTTTATGTGTATGTTCTATTACCTTTACTGTTTTACTATTTATTTTTCTGTTGTGCACATTTGGATTGTTCCCCGGTTTTATTTTTGCAATTATGAATAATATTACTTAAAAAACAAACAAACAAAAAACAACAACAACTAGCATAGTGATGATGTTAACTAAACTGAATTGGTGATCGTTTTTCAATATATACATATATTGAATCATTATATCGTACACCTGAAACTAATATAGAGTAGTAAGTATATCTCTATATATCTCTCCATCTATCCATCACTCTCTATCATCTATCTGTCATCTATCTATCTAGCTAGCTAGCTATATAGATATATCTATATATATCATATCACCATTTTAGTGACTCAGTTCTATTCCAATTAATTTTATCTCTTGGCTTGATCCCATAAACATACTAGTAAACTAAAGGAATAGTGAAATATTAAGAGTATAATAGCTTAACTTGTGAAATTGTTATTTTTCAAAAAAAATCTTTGTAAATTAGCACTAGAGATTGTCAGTACTTGAAGATATCTGAACATTAAAAAACAAAAAACAAAATTTTGACTTGCAAATCTCAAGCACACAATTTACAAATTTTATATTTATATGTAATATTATACGAAATACTAGAGGCCCAGTGCATGGATTCATGCACCAGTGGGGTCTCTCAGCCTGGCCTGTGCCCTCTCACAATGCAGGACCCCTCAGGGGATGTCAAACTGCCAGTTTTGGCCCAATCCCTACAGACCAGACCAAGGGACCCCACTGGTGCACGAATTTGTGCACCGGGCCTCTAGTATGCATGTAAGATCTTGGTTAATCTCATCCCATTCTCCCCTCCTTCTCTCTGAGATTCATCAGTCTGTTCCATGTTTCCATGCCTGTGCGCTGAGTGTCCGCCCCTGGTGGTCAGTACACATCATAGCTACTGGTCAGACGGTCAAACAGTCATATGGTCGCTTAGGCTTTTATATATATACTAGAGGCCCGGTGCATGAAATCCGTGCACAGGAGGGGCCTCAGTCCAACCTGCACCCTCTCCAATCCAGGAGCCCTCAGGGGATGTCCTACTGATGGCTTGAGACCACTCCGCATGGTTCTCTGCTCTCTGCAGGGTCTGCCTGCTCTACACCATGGCAATAGCCAAGCAGGCCCTGCTGGGTGCTGCCTGTGGGCGCACTTGCCTGCTGGGCTCACGTTGCCGAGGTGACACCACCAGCATCCTGCTCCGGCCTCTATGGGCGCCACCATCTTTGTCATGGAGTGATGGAGTGATGGTTAATTTGCATATTACTCTTTTATTAGATAGAATATATATATATTTATATTGAGGATTCTATCTGCTTTAAAACAGATAGATACCACCACAAATGTACTTTTCTTTACTTATAAGACTGTATTTTTCAAACATGTAATCAGTCATATTTTCCCACAATTTAATAATATATGCTGAATGAGTTAACACTACTGGATGCATAAATACACAAACGCACAAATGACTGCTGGCCTAGAAGTATGGTTTATATGAAATACGTTATTCTTCATATTTTGCTTCTAGATTCTCTGTCATAAAATCATCTCTTCTTGAAAAATAAAATAATAAGATATTAACATATGTTTTACAGATGGAGAGTGTTCTAGTGGCTAAATTATTTGTGTTTATTTCCCAGATCTGTAAGTGTTCCTAAATAGATGATAAAACCCATGTAACTCTGCTCTTCTGTAAAGTTTAGTAAACACAATTGAATTTTAATGTCCCTTTTTCTGTATTGTAATGTGGGCTGTATAATATAATATTTTGTCTACTTCTGGGAGGAATCAACAGTATTTTTTTCTTCCTAGGAAATGAAAACAAAAGAGTGTTTTAATTGGATTGATTACATTGAACACTTTTAACCAATACATTTGAATCTGTCCGTTAATCAGTTGCTTTCTGTCTGTCTTCAAAAGTTAACCTTAGAAAATTAGAACATATGTATCACTTAGAATACAACATTATTGATTGCAAATTTTAAGATTGTTTCACAAGACAATAAAGCTTAATACTGGAAAGTGAAGCAGTGTATGGCTTAGATCAAATCCTTGTCAGAATAGGAAGAGTTGAAAATATCTACCATTTACATGAAAAGTATTATTTAAACTGAAAATGATTTTAATAGAAAGAATTCAGATATACTTAATTGTTAATTTTATATCTTTCTACCACAGAGAAGTGGGGTCTTACAGAATTATGCAGTGAATTTATAGACAAATAAAACAAAACAAAACACCTAATTTTTGAATATTGGAATGCAGTGTGTGTAAATGTTTTATCCTATTACAGAGGAATAATAACATAGGTTCACACAAGTCAGTAGGTTTGTGCTTCTTACAGCAATAGAACCTTGTTGTTTATATTATCTGACCATTAACGAGAACTACAGGGTTAATTTAACATATTTCCATTGTCCTATGGATAACTAGAAAAAGAAAACAATTTTACATTTTTTCCATGATACTATTTTCCCTAATGCCCCATTGTTTAAATTTAACATAGAATATGTCAACATCATCAAGTTATTCTTAGGGACAGAAAAATCCTAGAATCTTGAAAATTTGTCATTTTTTTTCTCCTCTACATGGCATGTTTTTAGCCTTCTTTCATGTGAAGGATGTCTTAATAATATCTATTTCAATACAGTCAACTGTTTCTCCTTTTTTTTGACAGGGATCCAAAAGGGTTTAAATATCCTGATGGCCTCCCACCAGGAATTAGCTGCAGGTGGAAGGGTAGCCAGAATAAAAAAATAAACAAGTTTCAACCCTCTGAGAGAGCTGCTCCAAGCTAGATAATAAAGACAGCAGGTTTATTTGCCGGTTTTTCTTCAGGGAAAGAATGTTGGACAGTTTTCTGTTGATTGATTCTCTAAATCTTTCCCTTTTATGTTCAATATTTTCACAGTCTTTGCTACTGTTTCTACTCTTCTTTCAAGTAGGGAGTTTGATTCCCAGGAGTGCTAATATCGATTTCTTCCTGGACAAGAAAGTTATGAAAATCTTAAAGCCATTGAAATGGAATATTTACATCATCCATTCATGTCACAAGTTTATTACTGTCTTTGAAAATTGTTTTACTGAGTTCCATTGTAGTCATTTTTGTGGTACTAGACAATGAAAAAAATATAGCTTAACTATTCAATTTTTTATAATAAAAAGATGCATAAGAATTTTTTGTGGGTTTTCAAGTTTATGGCAAAGAGAAAAGCTCATATGAGGAATTTGTGAAAACTTGCATCCAACTTTCTTAGATTGACTGTTTTTCCGTATTCTATGGAATACAAGCCAGCAATGAGCTTATGAGTTATGGACAAAGAGATTTGAGCCCATTAAGATGATTCTGCCACTTCAATTCGTATAATCCGTGTTCTTTTCATTCTTTCCAGTTTCTGGGGAAGTTCCTTTCCTACAAATTGAAAGTTCTTTCTATTGATGGAAACCTGCAAACTGCTTGTCATTTTCCAATGGGCTTGCACTCATGAGACTATCTGGTTAAAGGAAACAACTACTGTCTTAGTTTTCTATCTCCTTCAATGTAGTCTTGTCCCTGAAAACACCTAATGATTTTTAATATCACTTCTTATGAGGAGAGGGAAAGCCACTTGAATAGTTACTCATGCTTCTGTTACTTGGAAGAACTTACAGAACAAGATAATATAGAGAGAATTTAGTTTAATGTAGCTTTTCATTCACAATATATAATTTCAGAAATCCCCCTCTTAGCCTGTGTAGTTATTGAGAAAACTAAGTAGAGCACAATAGAATCAGATAACTATGTTTTATTTATGTACATTTTATAATTTTTAACTTTAAAATACACCTAAAATCAATGTTAATATAATGCATTTAAAAGTGTAAAAGTACTTTTTAAAAATATATTTTATTGATTTTTCTTACAGAGAGGAAGGGAGAGGGATAGAGAGTTAGAAACATTTTTTAAAAATATATTTTATTGATTTTTCACAGAGAGGAAGGGAGAAGGATAGAGAGTTAGAAACATCGATTAGAGAGAAACATCGATCAGCTGCCTCCTGCACACCCCCTACTGGGGATGTGCCCGCAACCAAGGCACATGCCCTTGACCAGAATTGAACCTGGGACCTTTCAGTCCACAGGCTGAAGCTCTATTCAGTGAGCCAAACCGGTTAGGGCTAAAAGTACTTTTTTTTTTCTGGTTGTTTTCTTTGGTTGTTTGGGAACTGGAATTATAGAAAAGGATTTCAAAGTTAAATTAAAATACCAACTCATATCAGTAAGTACTACCTTCCCTATCTCTTCAACCCCAGCCTACATAATATAGGAATATTTGTCAGAAAAGGGAAGCAGGGAGTTTGTAGGTTTAGTGTGAACTGTGGCATTTCTCCTACCCAACCTGTCGCTCACCTCCACACTAAGCCAACTGCTCCCATTGGGAAATAAGCAAGAGTGCATCACCAGAACTGTGGTGGCCTCCACCCTTGGTGTATGAAGGTCAAGGCATTTAAGAGTTGCCTGTAGGTCAAGTGGCTCTACTGGGAGATAGTCATACTCAAATAATTTTAGTGAGATTCTTCCCAAGAAATCAGCTAGCTGGCATGAGGGACTCCATCAAATCAATATATGGCTCTGGGATGACATGAAAGAATATGGTCAAGAAGTTTCTGCCTAATACTGCAGAAACACAGAAAACTATGTAGAGCTCTGAAACACAGAAACCCATATAGGGCTCTGAAAGCTCACAAATTCATGCCAAGGTAATTCAGAATTTGGATGCCTACTATGCACAAGCAGGGACGGATAAAAGGGAATTATAAACAGCATGGGCTGCATTCCTTATCCCCTGTGCTAGCTTTCTATTGCTGTTGTAACAAATTACCTCATACTCAGTGGCTGAAAGCAGCACGTCTATTACCTCACAGTTTTGTAGGTGAGACTCTTCTAAGACTGTGACCAGACTGGAATTGAACGGGGAGAATCTGTTTCCTTGTCCTTCAGGCATTGGCAGCATTCAGTTATGGAACTGAGGTCTGTGTTTCCCTGCCAGCAGTGAGTGGGAGGCAGCCAATAGCTCCTAGAGGCCTCTCTCCAGTCTTTTTGCATAATACCCTACATCTCCGAACCAAGAACTAGATATAATCCTTCTGACATGGCCATCGCTCTGAGCGCCTGCCTTTAGAGCAGTGGTTCTCAACCTCCCTAATGCCGCGACCCTTTAATACAGTTCCTCATGTTGTGGTGACCCCCAATTTCATTGTTACAAATTGAACATAATTAAAGCATAGTGGTTAATCAGAAAAACAATATGTAATTATATATGTGTTTTCCGATGGTCTTAGACGACCCCTGTGAAAGGGTCGTTCGACCCCCAAAGGCGTCGTGGCCCACAGGTTGAGAACCGCTGCTTTAGAGCATCTCTGTTCACAGCTGGGAAAGTTCTTTACTTTTAAGGGGGAACGTGATTAGACTGCCCAAACAATCTGGGTACTGTCTTTTCTAAAAGTCTATGACAGTGGTCAGCAAACTCATTAGTCAACAGAACCAAATATCAACAGTACAACGATTGAAATTTCTTTTGAGAGCCGAATTTTTTAAATTTAAACTATATAGGTAGGTACATTGTTATTAACTTAATTGGAGGACTCCTAAGGCTTAGGAAGAGCCAAAGAGCCGCATGTGGCTCGAGAACCACAGTTTGCCGGCCACGGGTCAATGACCTCAATCGCATCTGCAAACTGTCTTTTGTCATGTAAAGCTTATGTCACAGGCTCTGAGAATTTGCATGTGGACATCTTTGGGGGTCATTATTCTGCATACCACATATATCTTTTGTCGGTAGTAGGAATGGATAATTTGAGCAACCCCAACTGAAAGCTACATTGGCCAGTCACAAGTATGTTGTTAATATTTTGATATTTTATGTTATTTTATTATATTGTTAGCAGCATGGTTATTTGGAAATGGCAGAGAATATTTACTCACTATAACAGGTTTGTTTGTTGTTCCATTGTGCTGGTGTTGCAATGATTGGGAAAAGGGAATCTTGTCTCTTATACAGCTGACAGCTATTTTCAATCACATATTTTTATGCAAATTAAAAAATCATAAAATATAATAATATTGATCATTAGTTACCTACTTATATGTGGCAGAAATTATACAAATTATTTTAGAATTATCATGTGTCACTTCACAAACAATATTTTATCATTATTTCTGTTGTACAGGTCAGGGATCTGAGGTCAAACAATTTCTCTGTAGTCACACAGCCAGTAAATGAGAGAGGGCAACAGACTGCATTTGTCTTACTTCAAAGTAGGGGTCTTAACAAGGAAAACTCTTATTATTTCTACCATGTTTTCCAAAAGTATAGCTTCATGGACACACAGGCAGTAAGAGAAAATTTTTAGTACTCCACTAGTAGTTTTCTTGCAGAGCATTCTAATGTTGATCTCATTACTTTACAAAAGGGTGAATGTAGTGAAATCTAGACAATTATACTCAATTTTTAAATTATAATATGAGATACTATTTATATATACAGATATATATACATACATACATATATACATATATACACATATGCATATACATATGTATATATATTGAGAGAGATTTCAGAGGGAGGGAGAGAGTGATAGAAACATCAAGGATGAGAGAGAATTATTGATTGGCAGCCTCTTGCACACCCTCTACTGCGAATCAAGCCTGCAACCTGGCATGTGTGCCCTGACCGGAATCAAACTGTGACCTCCTGGTTAATAGGTAAAGGCTCAATTAGTGAGCAGCAATGGCCAGGACAGATATTATTTTTTATAAGATGGAGTTTACCAACTCCTCAAGGAATGAAGAATATAGAAATGAATTTTGTGAAATATCTTACAAGACTACTGGCAAAGACTCTTTTTTTCACTTTTGTAAGAAATTTTTGAAATAAGATAATACATTATACTACATATAAAAGGAAGAAGTTATAAACAACCTTCAACATAAGACAGCAGTGTTTATACCACGTGTCACTTTAAAATACCACTAATTATATATAATCGTTTTAAAAATATTATATTTCCAAATTGGTAGCATACTTGAAAATGAGGATACTTTAAAAAATTCAACTTTAAGCTATATTTAGGGAGAAAATTAAAATGTATCTTGATGTAAACTTTGAAGATGAGAAGGAAATAGGCTTTTGGGCAGTTGGCTTGGGTGAAAGCTAGATGAGCATAAAAAAATACTCTACAGTCACATCCAAGGGAATAACACTTTTAAAGTAAGTGAGTTTATAATGTGGTTAGTAATGTATTAATCACAGAAAACAATGCTAGCTTTGTGTTTCCCCAAATGACCCCCAAATCTCAGTGGCTTAACAGTCACTCAAAATATTCTTATACAAACGTCAGTGCAGTTGTTTCTTGATACAGTGACTCTCTTTCAAGTTAAAGAACAGTCCAAAGAAAGCTAGTGAATAAAATCAGCATTTGGTTTTTTAAATGATGAAGATTGACTAAAAAGAGGCTTTTTGTCCAGAGGGAATTAACTGTGTTTAAAAAGACAGGGAACTGACTTCAAAAGTGAGGTAATAAACAATATTCTGCAAGCAGAATTGTGATACTCCCAACCCCTAAGCCCACAATAACTAGAACACCAGTGCCAACACTGAAGGTTAGGTCTAAAAAGGAGCAAAGATGTGATTTAGTGAAATGTATCATTGATAGGATAAAAGAAAGCAGGTAAATGGAAAGGCATGTTGAGGGAGGGTAGTGTGGTACACAGAGACTTTAGGGGAAGCCTCACTGAAAATATAATATTTGATCAAAGAACCAGGGAGGCCTAAGAGGAACATGTGTAATAATTGGATGAAGGACATTCCAGTCAACAGGGTCAGCATGTGCAAAGGTCCTAAGGCAGAAGAATACCTATCATTTTTGCAGAAACATAGGGATCTAGTATGGATAAAGAAGATTTCAAGGGAAGGTAATAGGAAATACTGTCAGAAATGTTGCAGATAGCACTGAGGGAGTTCATGTAGGCCATTTAAAGAAGTGGTCTTTATTTTGAGTAATAAAGGAGGATACTGGGAGATTTTTGAACAAAGTATATTATGACCTGTGATATTTTAACAGGATGATTATGACTGAATTGAGAGTAGAATGAGAGTGGTGAAGGCAGAAGCAGAAATACCAAGTAGGACGTCGTTACAGTAAAAAAAAAAAAAAAAAAAGGAGGCGATGACGGTTGGATCCACCAGTCTGTGCATCTAATTCCAGAAGAGATATATGAATTTTAAACTAAGGAGATTAGATATAGATAGATATAGATATAGATATAGATATAGATATAGATATAGATATAGATATAGATATAGATATAGATATAGATATAGGTAAAGAGAGAGGAATAGGCAAACACATTTTACTGGTAGGCAAGGAAATGCTGAAGAGCCCAGTGCCACAAATAATCATGAGATATTTGAATGAGAAAGAAGAGAATGCTTGGTAGGCCATGTCCTAGGTTAGGCTGCCTTAGCAAAATACCACAGACTGGAAGGCTCAAGCAACAGATATTTATTTCTCTTAGTTCTGGAAGCTGGAATTCCAAGTTCAAGATGCCAGCAAACTCAGTGTCTGGTGAGAGCCCTTTCCTGACTTGCATATGTCCACCTTTTGCTGTGTCTTCACATGGTGGAGAGAGAAAGAGAGTTCTGGTTTCTCTTCCTCTTCTTTTGAGGATACTAATCCCCACCCCCCAATTTCATCTAAACCTCATTACCGCCCAAAGGTTTCACCTCCAAACACCATCATGTTGCAAGTTAGGGCTTCAACATACACATTTTTAATGTGGAACACAAACTTTCAGTCCAAAACAGGCTGCAATGGTGTCGACAGCTGCTATCATCTTCACTGTCAACATGTTGTTTAAGTCAAACCTTTAGTTTAGATATTAGACCCACCACCCACTTCTTTTTCTTTATTTAATGAGATTCATTGCTTTTCTTTACCCTCCTGTCTTGTCTTGTCCCCACAGCTGACCCCCACTCCGGCTTCCCTCCAAAAGCTTAGCCAGGTTGAACAATACATATTATGAAGAAGTTTTAGATCAATGGAGCCTGGGGATTATCCAAGCAGTGGTTTAAATTTGATGTGTTCCTGTGAACCTGAAAATGAAGAATCTTTAACCTCAAGCTGGTAGAGTCTGAGAGACTGCTGAGTTTCTGATTGAGACATACATGAAGGCCGAAAACCCTGGAAAAGCTTTATCACACAGATCTCTCAGAATTGAAACTCACGGGGGTCCATGATGGAGACATCAAGTGCCTTGGTACAAACAGATCTGCAAAACAAGGCAGCTATCAAAGAAGAAGTTGATGGCAGGTGGGAAAATGCCCTGTTACACACCCTCAGAAGACAATGGGAGCAGAGAGTGGGGATCAGTCATATTTCGAGAAGGGGTCAAGATTCTGGTCTCCAATACCCAGATGGACAGAAGGGAAAGGAGGACCTTAGAACTAAAATCATTTAAGTCCCAAGCTTCAAATTCATATGTAAATTACAGGATTTTAATTAAAATGTGAAGTGCAAGACAAATTTAGGGATAAAAACAGAAAAAGCTTTCTGATAGATTAAATAAGACCCAGGCCCAGTTATATAAACTTTAAAGTATTCGTTAATGAAGTCAGCTTTGCAAATAAAAATAGCTTCTAGGCAGATGACAGAAGAAAACTCAAGGATTTACCACTATAATTATTCTTAGAGACGTGATTATAATTGCGGTAATATTTTTTGTTTCTTATACAGATTAATGAATAACAGCATAATTTTTTTTCAAAATACAGCTACAATAATAATAAACAGAAATTGCTGCTTCTTTCGAGGCCATGTTATATAGCAGGCACCGCGATACAACTTCCCGTATTTTATCTTGTAAAATCAATGCAATAAACTTGAATGTTCGGTACCGTTATTCAACTTCCAAGCATAGGAAACTGAGTTTCAAAAGAGGTTAAGTAATTTGTCCAAGGTCACAGCATCAGTCAATGGTTAAACGCAAATCTGATCCGGACCCCTAAATTTCCCTGAATCTAATCTGCAATAGAAATGTCTTTGTAATGTCCATGTTCATTGTTTGTGCTCAAAGCAAAACAAATTGTGACAAGAAACTGCTACTGAATATTAGACATAAATGGAAGCTTATGAATCAAGTGGAACGCTGGTTCTCACCGGGAAAGACAAAGGCAGTTACTTTGGTGTATGCCAGTGTGTTTGGGGTAGGAAGTGGGAGGATGTTGTGATAGTCAAACCTTTGGGGAGATTTTAAAATTGAACTTGCTTTGATAAATTTCTCTGGGCAATTTCTGTTAAAGATTGTCGATTACAGTCCACCAGTCCTATCAGGTCACAGATTAGGACATTCATGTCTAGAAAATGGTTTTTGGATCTCTCATGACCCTATACGATGATTTCTGACATCAACCCTTCATCCTTTTATTCTGATGCTTGCAAATTTTCATTGTAACAAACATGCCAATTTGTTCTTATTTATAGTCAACGTTAATTGAACTCCATATAAATTATTGAAGCATTTGCCAAAGTTATGCATCTAATTAGTTTCTGACACAGTGAGAATACCAGTCTCCTCGTGAGTCAGAATATTTCAGTCAGTAAATGTTGATGTGATATTTGGAGAAGCCAGGAGAAACAGTTGTTTCATGATACAGCTTGTGTGTCCAATACTAATATGCACATTGCATTGTCAGGAATAGGTGTCAGCTGAAGGAGGCCACATCGTATAGACTGACAGAAGTTAACTGACATGGAAAATTCCTGAGTACTTAGATTTTCGTGGTTTGAAAATGGAATGCACTAAAATTACAGGCAAGCTGAACTGACTGCCTTTTTCCATGTTGTATTGCCTTTTTCAAGGCCTTACATGACCTTTCATCTAGTTAGAGTAACAAGGCTTCTTGAGGAAAAGTGGAATCATCATTTGAAAAGTTGACATAATTTGAAAAGAATGGGGGAAGCTACTTCTTACATAAGAACCGTGAATCTCAATCTCATGAAAGTTATCATAAAGAATGTTTCACAACAAAATAAATTGCTGAACAAAGTAGATCCAGAGACATAGAAGCATGGAATAGACTGTCGAATCTCAGAGGGAAGGTGGGGGTGGGGTGGGGAGAGATCAACCATAGAACTTATATTCATATATTCATAACTCATGGACACAGATAATAAGGTGGAGAAGGCCTGGGGCGGGGGTTGGGGTGGGCAAAAGGGGCCAATGGGGACGGGGAGAGGGGGCATATGTAGTATTCTCAACAATAAACATTAAAAAAATAATGTTTCAGAAATATGAATCCATTACACACTGGCTAAAGGTTACTGGGATTAAATTTCAAAAAAAAATAATATACATACTTGTTAGGTTTGATGATAAGATGATCTTTTTTACTATGATTTCTATAGTTCAGTATTTCCTTACCATCAAAACCATACCTTAGTTACATAGTTGGTATAGCTCACGAATCTGTCATTTTAAAGGAAATTTATGTTGGATTAAAAAAACATTATTTGTTTTTTCTTATTCATTTAAATTGATAATATTCCTCAAATCCCTTGATACAGATTTAGTGTATATTCTCACTCATTTAGACTGTCAATCATTATTAAACTAGAGGCCCGGTGCACGGCTTTGTGTACTGGTGGAGTCATTCAGCCTGGCCTGTGGGGATCAGAGGACCTCTGTGCCACCGCAGTCCATTCTTAACCACCAACTCGCCAGGCTCCAGCCCGCTGTCCGCATCAATCGCGCACTGCATGAAGTAGTGTGCAACGCAGCTGGCAGCCAGGAAGGAGCCTGAGCCCAGGCTGGGCACCATGCCTTCCCGCTCACCCCAGCTCCACTAACCTGCTGCTGCCGCTCAAACCCACTAGCTGTCAGCCTAGCTTCTGGCACCTGTCTGTCTGCTGAGTGGTGCTCCTGCTGTGGGAGCACACTGACCACCAGGAGGCAGCTCCTGCGTTGAGCATCTGCCCCATGATGGTCAGTGCGTGTCATAGCTACCAGCTGGTCATCCGGTCACCCAGATGCTTAGGCTTTTATATATGTAGATATGCTATGCATGTAGTTGTTTTTCTGTAGGTTTCAATATAGAATAGTCTTGTAAATTTGAACCCTTCCAAGACCAAACTTCAAAAACAAATCAGAGTTTTTAACATAGTACATTGTTTTTCTAAACTTTTATTTTGCTTTCCTGTAGTGCAGATGCCCAAGCATCTTGACCAGACAAAGTTTTCCTCATGGCATAATGGTTGCGTTTCTTTCTTCCCCCTCTCCTTCTGCCAAAGGCTCCTGGAGAGCCATCATCCTTCCTCTAAGCAGATGAAGTGTGTGATCTCCTTCGAGATCAATATTAACGCCTTTTCAGCCCTTTGTGGAAATGAGATTAGAATTCTAAATGTTCAAAATCCAGCAGCCTTTAATGAAAAATTATAGAAACTATCACATACCTAGAGCTTAGAAAGGATGGAATCGTATTTGCACATTATTAAAGATTTGAATAATTTAAGTTATTTTTAGACTTGAACTGCTTCGAGGATTTTAGGAAGCTCAATTTAAACTGCTCAAGAAATGCACTTTCTTGTCCTGATTTCATCAATCTTAGATCACTTAAGCTATTTTTATGGAATGGTTTGACTGTCACAAAATGAACATAATTTGGACTTCAGATCAATAGTGGAGAAATACTGATTTTTTAAAAAAATAAAATTTATTGGATTCTTACATTATCTTTAAAATGTTCTCTTCTTATGTAAATGCATGGCATTATTTCTTCGTTTCCTGTTTTCTGATAAAAGTGCATTTTTCTGTATTATAAGAGATATAGAATTATTATATTCTAGTTATACATCAGTGAACAGTGGAATATGCTTTATATTTTCTCTAATAATCTATGAATTCTAAAGACTTTGTTCAGCTTCCTCACAGGTAAAATGTAAAAATAATCTATCTTAATTGGTGTTGTGAGGACAACCTGGTGGATAGTAGGTACACTATAAATATTTGGTATTTTAAATTATGAAATATAAATGATGAGACAAATAAGTTTGGGGTTAGTATGTTAACATACTTTAAAATTAAATATAGTTAGACATGAACAGACTAACATGAGACAAATAGGCAAGGAACACAGACCACATGTTTTGCTAATCCTCAGAGAAACCAGAAAACATTTTAAACCAAAGATATTTCCATGTGAAAAAAAAAATGAGATAAATAGAAACAAAAAAGATTCATTCATGATTTGTGGCTGTAGATTACTAAAATGACTAAGAATCTATATATAAAAGCCTAAGCGACCATTCGACCGTATGCCTGGTAGCTATGATGCACAATAACAAGCAGGGGGCAGACGCTCTGACCAGTAGAGGAGGGAGCCCAATTCCTTGTGGAATCAGCTGTGGGTTAGGTTGCTGCTGGGGCAACTGTTGGCCCAAATCTGCTTCACTCACACCCCAGACCCAGAGATCGGTTTTTGCTCAATCCCCACAGACCAGGCCGAGGGACCCCACCGGTGCACAAATCTGTGCATCAGGCCTCTAGTCTAAAAATAATACCTTAGTTTTTTGTTTGTTTGTTTGTTTGTTTGTTTTTATCTTGTGAGTAGAATGGGTGATATTGGTAAAATAAGGACTTGAAACAGTTGCTTTCTCTAACAGAATCTTTGCTTCCACTCAAGACCCTCATCCTCACTTCCTTTGCTATTTAAGTTTCCTAACCTTTTTGTCATCAAGAAGGGCATCAAGCCTTAGCCAGTTTGGCTGAGTGGGTAGAGCTTTGGTCTGCAGACCAAAGAGTCTAGGGTTTGATTCTGGTCAAAGGCATGAACCATGGTTACAGGCTTTTCCCTGCTCGGGCCCTGGTGGGAGCTCTTGCAGGAGGCAATCAATTCATGTGTTTCTCTCATATGATGTTTCTCTCTGTCCCTCTCTCTTCTACTCCCCCTAAAAATCAGTGGAAAAATATCTTCTGGTGAGGATTAACAAACAAAAAACAAGGGCTTCACGATTATTTAACTTGTGGCTGAAACTTCACAATTAATGCAAACTAATTTTTGTCTAATTAAAACTTAGAAAAGCCTTTGAATTAGAGTAATAGTGACTATATAATTTCAGTTCCAAAAATAACATTTTAGTAAGGTGATCTAAATGCCTGATTTGAATTCAATATTGTATTTATTTTATTAGTTTTTAAATATTTTTCCATGATTATGAATTGAAATTGACTGTCATGCAAAATTCTATGAATTTTAATACATGTATGCCCTAACACCATAATTAGGGCATAGAACAGTTCCATCCCCTCTCAGGGGAACCATGTGCTCTCCCTTTGTACTAACCCCTTCCTCCCACTCATAACCACTGATGACCCGAAGCTATTAACACATTTCGTACCGCTCACAAGTTTTCTTGTGTTTCGCGTGCCATCTGTTACGGACCTTAGATGTCAACACACTGTCTTTTCCACTGTGGGGCGCAGTTACGGTGTTTTGGCCAGGTTTAAGCCTCGGACTAATGAAAGGACAGGGTCCTCTCACTGCCAAGTGCAAGTCCCAGCTGGAGGGCAGGGCCCTCCCAGCACAATCATAGCCAACGGCTGTGGTTGTAAGCTGGAACCTATGGTCCGAACACGTAGCCCCACGTGCCTTGTGATAGAGTTCGGGTGCATATAGTTGAGTGAGGTTGAGACTCATGAGAATGCTGTAAACAACGTGATCATGCCCCTACTTTGCCTCGTGGCATCTGCTATAAAATAAAGACATGGCTTGTGGGCGCCGTTGTTTTCTCCTCATCAGGGAGGCACGTCCCACCGAGACCCAGCTTTCATTCTCTTGTCTGTCTTTCCTTAATCCTTTCACCCTCCCACTGGGGATCCCCCTTGGTCGTCGTGCTGGCACTGCACAGTCCACAGTGCTGTATCTTATAAACTGCAGACTTTTCAATTCATTTAGAGTGTACAACCTCCTCAATCCACAACAAAAAAGAATAAACGATTTCTGCTATCAGTGGCAAGAGACTGGATAACGGATGACAATAATGAAGGCTCTCCGGAACCAGAGACAAATCTGTCCAGCCCTTCCCCTGGGGGTGCAAGGAGAGCAGCTCGTAAAGATCCTCCCAAAAGGTTGTCAGGTGATATGAAGCAGCATGAACCTACATGTATTCCAGCGAGTGGAAAGAAAAAAATTCCTACAAGAGCCTGCAGAGTTTGTGCCGCCCATGGAACAAGG
>NW_006297660.1:2625868-2630652 GCF_000327345.1 Myotis davidii
ATACGTTAAAAAAATACTAGGAACTTTAATTGTTTAATTGTTTTTGTAAATAAAAATGTTATAATTATTGAAAAACAACACCTAAAGTGCATTATGATCTGTAGTTATGATGATTTAAATAACGTGCAGTTTGCCCCAAAACGTGCAGTCCCTGGTGTGTGTCTTAGAGATTTCTATGCAGTACACAATGTGTTAAGGAGCTCAAAATTGTCTCCTTAGAACAAAAGACATTCCTATTGCCCAGGAAATTCCAAGGGATTTAGCAACACTGTCAGGAACTTGGGTCAAAGACAAATATTAGAACAAAATATGCCTTTAGCGCTTTTATCGTTTAAAAAATTCCAAATGTTTTAAGGTATTTTTCCAGGAACCAGGGGCAGAGAATAATATGTATTTTTCTATAATTTTGCAACATTTATTGACTGAGTGGAAGTAATTTCTATATAAAGCTACATAATCGATAACTATGATTTAATTTACAATATTCTTTCCTTAGAAAACATATTCTCTGAAATAAGACACAGTTGGGCTTATCAATTTTGGTTTTGTGACATTGCTTAAGATATTCACATTTATTGTGCCTCTTTCTGTATACATATATAAAATAGATGTTGCTCTCCTTATCTTATAACTCTCCTTTTTTTCTCTGTTATTTGAGTTTATTTACCCTAAAAATAAAACACAAGTAGTAATATCCTTAGTACATAGTAATGCTACAAAATATTAATTACTGTCCTAGTTTATTACGCTATCTGATGATTTTTTCTCATATTTTCTTACTATACCCAAAGCATCTGATGAACTTGTAAAAAGTAAAGACATATATGTGAAAGGATAATTTTATAATGCTACCCAAGTGCATCTATTTATTGCTGAATATGAAACCACCCAGAAATGTAGTGGCTTAAAACAATAATTATAACATTTGCTCATGATTTTCATCAATTAGATTGTGGTCAATTGAGCACTCTGGTTGTTTCTCCTGGGTGATTCATGTGCACACACTCATCTGTGTCTCTCAACTGTGGCTCCATGGTCAACTCTCCATATATAAAATGCTAATATGCAAAGTGTCCCCTCAATAGCTTGCTATGACATGTGCTGACCACCAGGGGGTGGCACGGAACATAGAAGGTGACAGGCAGAGGCAGAGGGGCGCTGAGGGAGCAAGGGTAGGAGGAGGCGGGGAACCTGACCGGCCCAGATTTCTGGCCAGGCCTAGGGACCCTACCTTTGCACAAATTTTGTGCACCAGACCACTAGTATAGCTATAGGAGCCCTTCTGACAATTGACATTTGCTCCAAAAGACTATTCAAGCTGCTCTATAAGAGACTGAGGATCTTCATTTTGATTTTGGGGAAATATCTTTTGAGAGTGAGAGCAAATATACAAGACCCCAAAATATACAGTCAATTTTGTAAATTGGGGAAAACAAGTTGCAAAACTAGCCCAGGTTCAAGAAGTAAAGAAATACATCCTAATTTCTTGATAGGAGACTCTATAAAGTTACATTGCAAAGAGAAATAGGAATTATTGGGTCTTCTGTGTAAACACTCTACCACACCAAGACATTGTTATTTAAATATATTTATTAATTATTGACATAGTCTGTGGAGTACTAATAAATCATGAATGCTTTAAAAAATAATTGGCCTGGTAATAACTTACTTGATATTTATTAAGGTAATGCTAATCATGTTCATTTAATATGGCATTTCTGTGTGAATTTATATAACAAATTATATGTGAGCATAATACATTAATTAGTAATGTGCATCATTTGAAATTATGTGATCAAATTAAATTCATTCCCAGAACTCTATATTTATGCCCCTCAATTACAGTATCCCTTTAATATATCATTTTGACTATTACACAGAGTAGTATATAAATCTTGCATTATCTGATTGCAGTGATGTTACAAATGTTCTTGGAACTCTTCAATCATTCATTAAAAAGCTATATTAAGATGACCTAAGGTAAAAGCTTGCATCTTTTCTTCTCTTTAAAGTGATAACAGAACTGAGAGAAAGCACAAGGGATGAACCATAGAAAGAAGGCACTGTCAGATTCTTATTAAAAGCTGATATGCATTGAAGACCAATCAAAGAAAAATCAGAGAAATGGTGTTTCCTCTTTGATAAATTTGAAATTAGCGAATAGCCAGTGGACTTTATTTTTTTAATGGATGATACTTGTACAAGATTCAGGGAGAACATTGACAAGAATTACAAGTAGTAGAGACAAAGTTTGCCTCAAGATATACCCACTGGCATTATGCTTCCTTGCTAGAGCAAACCACAGAAAAGGCAACTCCCTACCTTATACAACAATAACTCCATTATTTATTCTACAAACTTGTCAGTACTTTTTGTTTACAGTTGCAAATTATACCTCATATTGTTCTTTAGTGTGAGTTTGTGGGGGCAGTTGGTCCCAGATTGATAGATAGGTTGATGGGAAGATGGAAAGGTGAGTGCATGGAGGGGTGGATGGGAAGAGGGGAAAATATATTAGATAAGCCAAGAAAAAAAATACAAATTGCATTGTGACATTTCTTTTTCAAAGCCATCTAATGACTCCCACTTAGGATTAATTTTATACTCTTTATCTTGACATACTCTTTCACGAGTTCTGTTTTATGACTTTATCCCCCACATCTCCCATGACTTCCCAAGATGCCCTAGCTTTAATTATATTAAGAAACAAAAAACAACTAACTGCATTATCCAAATGTTTTCTACATTTCCAGACTATCTGTAACTCTTTACACGCTCCAACCTCTCCCTTTGTTCCTAGTCTGTGCTCTATGTTGGAAACGCAGTTCAAGTGTCACTTCACTTCATGAGCGTCCTGCAGATCCCACAGCTAGTTGCTTATCTGTACATCCATGTGTACACCTTATGTATACATTCTGTGTATAACCCTGTCAGGATGTCTAGATCATAGATTCTCGAGCTCTACAATAAAAATAAAATATATTTTATTGTTAAAATGTGAATTACCAGGCCCTGCCTTGGATATTATGATTCTCTCTAAAAAGTTATTAGGGTTGATGAAAACAACATTAAAAACAAATAATGAATGAATGACTCTCAATGATGACAATGTTCCAATTGTTTGGTTTATTGTATCCTCCAACTCAGAAGGCTCTCTGATTTTTAAGAGCCAAAATTCTGTGTGTTTACATGATTTTAGACACCTTTA
The DNA here is from genome assembly GCF_000327345.1 of Myotis davidii. Classification (NCBI taxonomy): domain Eukaryota; kingdom Metazoa; phylum Chordata; class Mammalia; order Chiroptera; family Vespertilionidae; genus Myotis; species Myotis davidii. The sequence goes on from NW_006297660.1 coordinate 2,629,077, forward strand.
GATTTATGTATAGTTATTGATCATATTCATTTATAAAGATAGGAAAGCACAAAAAATGGTGGGCATCCATCTACCATTTAAATCAGTTACAAAAACAAAGACAGATGACAAGATAATCAATTAGATAATCCACAATGACTCCTCCCTTGTCCCCTTCTCTCCTCCTTCCTCCCCTTCTCTTGTTCCCCCTCCTCACTTCTCTTTTCTCTCTCCATTTTTATAAGAATAAGAGCATATATACTTATTTTTTTATCTGATGACAAATACTATAAGCCATAGCCATTAAATAATTCATATACTACAGAAAAACATTTAAAAAGAACTTTATTTAAAAAATACTATCAACTAACACAGAGAGCCATTGTTGATATGGTTACATATTTGTCCATATTTTCATGTATTAATATTCATATACATTTGCTTTTATCATACGCTTTTACACATTTCTCACTAAAATTATATAAAAATATATTTATAATAAAATTTCTGTTTTTATCCTGTATTAATATAAACGAAATGCTATTTTAGTTTATATTACTAGTAAGTTAGAAAAATTTAAAACCTAAAAGAATATTTAATTTAATTTAATTTAAAGATAACTCTATGCCATATATTGGTTGTGACACAATATATAAATTTTGGCATGTGGAGGAGAATTGTTTAAGCTTTAGTCAATGCTTAAAACTTATTCTTAAGAAGAAACAGTTCTATTAAAATGATATTTTATATATTTGTTAAACTATACTGACCAAAATTTTAATATAGGTTTTTAAACAAATAAACTAATATATAAATACATGGTGATTATTTAATATGACATTCATATCTTAATACTTGTTGGCTTGAGTATAATTTTCTAATTATATAATTTTAAGTGGAAGATTAATCAAGCTTATCTCATCTTATTTTAAATAATCTAGCTAAGTTATATGTACCAGATTTTATTTTTAAAAATACTATGCCATTCCCTTTGTATTTTAACATGTATCAGATTTAAAAAATAAAATTTGTTGTTTATTTATTTTATACTAGAACTTAGGTCTGTGTTAAATTATATGTTTTTTCAACCACTTAGGGGCATGTACACAGGTATTTGTTCACAATTCATTGTCATATAAATTCTTATTATGTCTAAAAAATACATTCAGGAGAAAAGATTTAAACCAACTCACATGACTTAGAAACACTTTTGTCTTATATCTTTAATCCAAACTTCTTGATTCAGGCAGAAAGGGATTTTTTTATTGTTGTTAATCCTCACTTGAGGATATTTTTCAATTGATTTTTTAGAGAAAGTGGAAGGGAAGAGAAGAGACAGAGAGAGAGAAATATAGATGTGAGAGAGACACATCAATTATTGCTTCCCACATGCACCATGAACAGGGCAGGGGATCAACCGAGGTATGTACCCTTGACTGGAATCAAACCAGGGACCCTTTAGTCCGAGGGCCGACACTCTCCTGAGGCAAACTGTCTAGGGCCAGAAAGGGATTTTTAAGTCCACTCATTAATATTTTTGACTGAGTACTCAATTAAAATGATCTTTCTCTCTCTCTCTCTCTCTCTCTCTCTCTCT
>NW_006297660.1:2630740-2650824 GCF_000327345.1 Myotis davidii
GGCGGTGCAGAACACAGGAAGGCCCTCCCAGCATCCTGCAGCCAGGGAAGAGAGGTTCCAGCCAGCAGCCAGATGGCCCCAATTGGCCCTGATCGCTGGCCAGGCCTAGGGACCCTACAACAGGGCAGGGGATCAACCGAGGTATGTACCCTTGACTGGAATCAAACCTGGGACCCTTTAGTCCGAGGGCCGACACTCTCCTGAGGCAAACTGTCTAGGGCCAGAAAGGGATTTTTAAGTCCACTCATTAATATTTTTGACTGAGTACTCAATTAAAATGATCTTTCTCTCTCTCTCTCTCTCTCTCTCATCGCTGGCCAGGCCTAGGGACCCTACCCAGCCACAAATTTTGTGCACTGGGCCTTTAGTGAATATATATTTCCAAAGCAAAATCTATACATGTTATAAAAAGACGTTATATTTATCTTTAAAGTTTACTTCTTGACATGTTTTCTGCCTTTTTTATATTAAAGAAAATAATTTTTTTATTTGTAGCATGTGTATATTACGCAAATATATAAAATATTTTAAGTAAGATTTCTTTGTATTAAAATACATGCCTATTTTTCTGTGGAAATTCTTTTAAAACTATTTAACTGGAAATGGAATGCTACTTTATAGTACAAATTTCCATGTAGGAAAGGAAGAAGAAAGCATAAAAGGCAATTTGACATTTTTTATTTCTAAAAATGATCTAATTATCTTGAGAAGTGGAAGATGCTGTAAAAAGTACATCAAATTTAAAAGGGAAAGAAGTCGCTTAGTAGAATCTGCTTCTCACTTCATGTTATTTTGCATTACATGTATGAGTAAAGCTCTCAGGATCCAGTGGGGGCATCTGTTCCACCTCCATCCAGCAGGTTCTGTGGGCCAAGTGGCCAGCAGAGAAGTGGCAGTCCCCTCCCACTACATCTAGATTCCAGTAGAAGCTTATTACCTCCGGACTTCTGCATATCCCATGTGATAGAACTTTACAAGTGTTTATGCAAATGTCCTTCTCTGTATATAGGAGGGAAGGAGGGGGCCTTTATCATTTAATGTGGGGGGAATGAGGCTCACATTAGTTACTGCTTAGCACAGCTTTTCTCTTTGTATCTCCCTCACCTCTTCATCCCTTTTTTAAGGTTTGCCTTCAACCTTTAGCTGTGCTTTCACCGGCTTCTTAGTCCCAGTATTTGACTCTATTACCTCAACCATTCTTTGCTGCTCTTTAATATCTCCCTCGTTGACTTCTCCTTGAAACAAGTCCCCATTTCTTTCCCCTAAATACAGGCCTTAATGAAGTTGGCTTCCTCTAGGTTCAGACATTCAACTTACCACCAACTAAATAGGGCAGGCTCTGTCAAACAGACAGCCAGGCCTTTACCAAATACAATGTACCTTTCTTTTTATTTTATTTTTTAGATGTCTTTTTTAGACTGTTTTGTCTGCTTCCCTTTAACATGTCAAGTCTACCAGAACAAAGCAAATTCAACTTTAGGTAGTCACACTCTGGGCTTTGCCTTTCAATATGAGTGTATGTTTATCTGTATCTGTATAAAGTGTGTTTGATATTTAATCATTTTGGATGATAACTGAATGCTGTATTTCTCCAAGGAGTATCCTATCTAATAAAAGAGAAACATGGTAATTAGCCGTACATCCACTACTCTTCCCATTGGCTAATCAGGGCGATATGCAAATTAACTGCAGCCAAGATGGCGGCCGGCAGCCAGTCAGTGGAAGCGGAACATGAGGCTTGCTTGCTTCAGTGACGGAGGACTCCAACATTCCCCGCCTGCCGCTGCCAGCCTCTGAGCTCCTGAAGCAAGAGCTCCAAAAGATACAATGTTTCAATTATAGAGCTCAAAGATGGTGGTTAATTTGCATATACCAGTTGTGAGGGAAGACTGAGGACAACATGGAGGCTGAGCGGTACAGAAGGGAGCTAAGTAGAGGCCTCGAGGACAGAAACGGAGCCAAAGCTGCAGAGGTGGGAGGGAGGAGGTGGGAGGGCAAACCCAGCCACAGCGGCTGCGAGCTGGTGGGGCAGTGGCTTGGAGGGGAAGGGGCAGTGCCTGGGAGCAGGAGGGGAAACCCAGCAAGAACGGCTGGGAGCTGAGGGGAAACCCACCACAGAGCTTGGGAGCGGGAGGGGAAACCCAGCAGAAGTGGGTGGGATAGGAGGGGAAACCTGCCACAGAGCTTGGGAGTGGGAGGGGAAATGCAGCAGGAGCACCTGGGAGCGGGAGGGGAAACCTGCTACAGCACCTGGGGGCAGGGGGAAACCCAGCAGGAGTGGGTGGGACAGGAGGGGATACCTGCCACAGTGCCTGGGAGCAGGAAGGGAAATGCAGCAAGAGCGCCTGGGATGGGGGGTGGGGGGGGGCAGAACCCAGGAAGAGTGGCTGGGAGCAGGAGGGGAAACCCAGCAGAAGCGGCTCAGAGTGGGAGTGAAGCCTGCCTCAGCCGGTTTCGCTCCCCTCTCTGCTTCGCTCCAGCTGCTGGATGCCCTATTCTTGCAGTAATCTTCCTGCAACGGGCCTCTAGTCTGTTATAAATGTTAATTAATGATACTGAGAAAATATTATTTTTGTTGATTTAAAATAGTATCGCTGATATTTCTGAGAACAGTTTAGATTTATTCCCAATGACTTACATTTTTGATTGTGTGTATCCTTAAAATAGTACATAAAATTTGGGTCTGGGTTACATTTGTAATCTATGTGAATCTGACTTGTCTATTCAACCCATTTGTGTTAATCTCACTAACCAACCTATAAGTTACTTAAACAATCATAGAAAATTCAATACATTACATTAAAAGCTTGTAGTGTTTTAAATTAATTTAAAGGTCCTAAAATTCTTTAAAATGTTGTAATATTCTATTAAAATAAAATCACAAAGTGTCAGTAAATTGCTAAATTACATATTTTAAAATCATATAGGCAATGCTGCTCTATAGTTTGTAAAATTTTTGAAGATGAAAAGGCATTTGCACTTCTAACAAATGATAAACTGATTATTTATATGGCATACAAATGTATTACTAATAAGAGTAATCTATTTCATTATCTCTTTTCTTTCAATTTTGTGGATTTCTCAGAATACTGAAATTTGACTCTTAGTGAACATTGCCAGAGATGTGAAGTTAAAAACACGTAAGGCATTTTGTCACAAATGTACGAATAGGAAAGCCCCATTGATAGTTTTTCCTGCAATAGGATTTTCAAAGTCTGCACCCTAACAATAGGCTGTTTTTAAACTCTTTTCCTGACATTAATTTAAAGATTTAACCTTTTTTTAATATAACTTCATCACCTTTTATGGCTTGATTAGGGTATAGGAAGTACTCTGCAGTAGTTCATTATTTGATTAAGATTCATTGATATAATGAGTGTAATTCTACTCTGAATTATTTCCTTAGGCTTTTCTTGTTGCAGAACCTTGGCTCTTATAGATATTTCAATGTAATGAAATTTGGTCCTGTGTATTTCTTCCCAGTCTTTCTGGCTCTAATGTCACAAAACTTAAGTCATGCTGGAACTGCTTCTACTGTAGGCCCCCAACCAAAAATTACCTGCTGCTGTTTTCCAGTCACAATGAAGTCAGACCCATTCCTCTACCAGTATTTGGTGGGTCATATCCATACACTCCAGTTAAATTATTGCATCCATTTTTTTGCATTTGTTTTTCTTTTTAAATACATATTTCCTCACTAGATTACAGTATTTGTTAAAGGATTCAGAATAAAAGGATATAAAACCATAAGTGAGGATTGGCAACTAAAAACAAAAATGAAAAATTCAGGGACAGTGTTCATTACTAAATCTATTAAACCTAAAAGTTGTTTAAAAATCATGTCATATTAAGGAAATAAAACATTAGGGAAATAGAACACAGTAGATAAGATAAAACATATACCTGTAATTTGTTTTATTTTTTGTTGTTGTTGCTGTTTATTTATTCTTCTAGAGTTAAATATATGTTAATAATCAAGTCTTAATATTTTTCTATCTCAAATATATCTTATTTCTTTGACTTAATGTTTTTAATAGTGAAGAAAAAATTCCTAACAGTAATTATAAATTAAGTAATTGAATTTAATGAGATTAATAATTTGGTTTTGAAATCAGTAAATGGATTTTGTTCACATTAGGAAAAAATGCTATTTTTCTGAATAGTGTTATCTCTCTTCAAATTTAAGTAAATTATGTTGAGCTTAAATCCTAAGTGTTTTATGCTTTCTTTTTAAAGACTGTTAAGTATAATATCAAAGGAATTAGAAAATAGCAGATAAAATATTTCTAGAACTGTATAAAGAATATATTTTTGAAAAAAAGATTTTCTATTTAGTTTCACTTTTTGTGTGCTATATACAAAAGTGATTGTGTTCATTCTGTGAAATCTCCTGGATTTGATGAAGTGATGAGACAACCAACCAAATAGCCTTGTTTTTTTAGTTCTTGGCATTGGTACTATGAGTAAGTATAGTTGATTTTCTAGGGAACGATTTTCACTCAGTATTATCAACTAGGGTCTAGCTATCTGAGTATGAAAAACATGTTTATAAAATGAATTGTCTATAAAGCATTAGGAAAAACCTTATAGAGGATCATAACAATTCCTATGAATAATGTTTACATATATAAGAAGTTTGATTTTGGAGTTCAGTATTCTTATGTTTTAGTAGGCTATTGAGTAAGCCAAGGATTCTCAATTCAAACCACATTGAGCTTTGATACAAGCTCATTTTGTATTCACTTGCTCTGTTTTCAAAGATGTATACAACATTAGTATAAACTCTCTAATCAATTACACAATCCAGAAACCTAGAGTGTATAAAATAAATAGACCAAACCAATTTAATCATCCTTTTATAAGAGCTAAATATACTAACAGATTTAGTCAAGGTGGTAAGTAATTATTTGTGGGATATAATTATCCTTGGAGTTTGTAACAGATTTTTTCTTTAATTTAAAACATGATAGGTTGATGTAAAAACCTAACTATAGCAAACAAAGGCAGTACTTTGTTAAATGGCACTGAAGCATCTTCCTTATGTATGCCTTCCAGCATTCCCCAGCAAATCCTAGAAATGGATTTACATAATGAGAGAGTAGCCACAGACCGCATGTTCATTGGTATGACTCCCGCCTTTGAATCCAGGAAGGCATCCTGATGGAAACCTGTGGACTCTTGGATAAGATGGAGTAGGTATGTATTTCTTTCTCTGCTGAAAACACTTACCAATCCATTTCCGTTTTTGTTCTGGAGTTTCCATTCTGTCACCTTGTGTTTCTCTGAAGTGAATTGGCTAACCCTACACAGATGAGGGGAGGAAAATCAAACAGCCATCTCCATCCTGTGACACGTGTTTCTTTAGCATCACAGAAAAGTTTTCCAAAAACGTATTCACAGACTGTTTGAAATATTTTTTTTCAGATCCTTTACGTCTGTATGTACTTTTTCCTACTGTGACATGTTTGATGACTACATTTCATATTCTAACCTCCTCCTTCACAACTGTGCTTTAGTTATTTTCACTAAAACTAGCACATCTTACATCCCAATAAGGTCCTATGCTATTAAAATATCTCAGGACCGAAGAGGTAATTATAAAGTAATAAGTAAAATACATAAACACCTGCTTACACACCTTTAATTATCCTGCTATACAATTTCATTAATGGCAATTTACTTTTATGATTAAGTATTTTCAAAAAATGCAATATATAATATTTTTGTGGCCAGCACTGAACCACTAATACATTAAGTGCTCTCTCAAGGCAGATTGAATGTTTATGATGTAATGCTTCATTGGCATATGAAAAGAAAATTTAAATGTATGTAAATTATAAATAAGTTAAAATATGCACATTTTTGTTTTTAAATATGTATATAAGCACATGTATAAAATATTTATTATAAGAATTCTTTGGAAAAGTAAGATTGATTCAAAGTTAAAAAAATAATGCCATATATATATAAAGTTGAAATTATTAGAGAAATTTCAACACATTTAGAAGTGATATAAAATCCAAACTATCTAAAATATTTTGGGGAATACATCCTTTACTACCATTTACATTAGTAGTAGAAAGTAGAGATCAACTTGATAATGCATTGAGTATAAAAAATCATGTATAGTTCCAAGAAAAAAGAAATAAAAGGAATAGAATATCCCTGATCCAGAAGCCATTCTTTTTGCCAAGTCTACATATTCTTTGCTCTCTATCTATGCTAAGCACTGTGGCTTTATGCCAGCTCCGGGTGTTATTTCGTTCCCTTGATAAGCAAAAATGTTTGGAGTCATTCTGTAAGCCTTGGCTTCAAATGCAATCTCACTTTAAATTTATATCATGGAAGGTAGGGATCCTGATCCCAAGGCTCTATCATTGGCAATCTATGTTTATCAATAATTTATCTGTGACAGGACAGAGAACCTGAACAGTGGTCACCAGAAGGTAATATTTGGATTACTTTAGAGATTCCACCCTCCATCCTTGTATTACAACTTTTTCTACTCTCTCATATTCTAAAATCTATAGTTTTTAATAAATACAATTATTGTTATTTAATATGTTCTGAATATTCTTTATTTAAAGAATTTAATTGATGATTACATTATTTGAATCTATGAAATATTAATTCTATGAAATAAATATGTATTAGTAATAAATTAGGTATTTCTGATCAAAGGAAAGAAGAAACTTAAAAAATTGAAAAAAATTCATTGATATAAGGAGATAAAATATATATTCAACTAAGGGTATCTATAAAAAATGGGCGGGGGATATTTAACTAGGTTTTGAGTAAGAAAAGTAACAATAGCTAACATTTTTTTCAGCCCTTGCTATATATATCAAGTATTTTATGTATTATGTTTAATTTCCACAGGTAGGTTACAAGTTATTACTATATTAATCCCAATTATAGATGAGGTATCTAGTTGTTAAGAACTTAACTTATCCAAGACAATATGAGTACTAATTGGAAAAGGTAAAATCAAAACTTATGTCAATAAGATGCCAGATCGCCTTATTACCATGTCTTAGAGATATGGTAATCATTTACCAGTGAAGTGGAGTACATAAGCACTTTTTTCCCCCTTATTAAGGTATTACATATGTGTCCCTATTGCCACATTGCCCCCCACCCTCCCACTCATGCCCTCACCCCCCTGTTGTCTGTGTCCATTGATTAGGCTTATCTGTATGCATACAAGTCCTTTGGTTGATCTCTCCCACTTATCCCTCCCCTCCCCTACCTTCCCTCTGAGGTTTGATAGTCTGATTGATGTTTCTCTGTCTCTGGATCTGTCTTTCTTCATCAGTTTTACAGCAGCATAGTATTCCATCGTGGATGTACCATCGTTTTTTAATCCATTCATCTACTGATGGGCACTTAGGCTGTTCCCAAATCTTAGCTATGGTGAATTATGCTGCTATGAACATAGGAGTGCATATATCCTTTCTGATTGGGGTTTCTAGTTTCTGGGGATATATTCCTAGAAGTGAGATCACTGGGTCAAATGGGAGTTCCATTTTTAGTTTTCTGAGGAAACTCCATACTGTTCTCCACAGTGGCTGCACCAGTCTGCATTCCCACCAGCAGTGCACGAGGGTTCCTTTTTCTCCACATTCTCTCCAGCACTTGTCGTTTGTTGATTTGTTGATGATAGCCATTCTGACAGGTGTGAGATGATACCACATTGTCATTTTGATTTGCATCTCTCAGATGATTAGTGACTTTGAGCATGTTTTTATATGTCTCTTGGCCTTCCTTATGTCTTCTTTCAAAAAGTACCTATATAGGTCCATTGCCCATTTTTTTATTGGGTTGTTTATCTTCCATTTGTTAAGTTGTATGAGTTCCCTGTAAATGTTGGAGATTAAACCCTTATCGGTGATAACATTGGCAAATATATCCTCCCATGCAGTTGTACTCTTGTAAAGAAAACAAGGAAAGCAATAAAGTTTGCTTGACATGTAATGTTGTACATAGTAGAGCAATAGACTTTATGGCTATAAAGTGAAATTGAGCCTGATTATGAAGAGTGCTAACATGGGTTTGTGTTTGTCAATATCAATATAATTTAATATCGAAGAGAGAAATGGTAGTTACAGAAAAGCCACATTTTATGAGCATGCAAAACATTTTTCTTTATTTTCCACTACAATAAATGTTTTTCAAACTATTACTTTTTTAGTTAGTATTTTGTGTTCATTTTTAAAGACCCAATGTTTTCTGTAATGCAAGATGTGAAATTTGGTGAATGTGAACTATTAATTATCAATAGTATCTACTAAAAAACCCAAATTTTGGCAGAAACCTAAATCCTGATAAGAAAGTTTAGATAACAATTTGTGGTGAATATATAATTTTAAATTAATTTAGTCTCTTAAAATATTAGCTGAGTCTCTGTATATTACATATGGAGGGAGCACTAAAAATACATGTATAATTTACAAGTAGTCAAAAATACCAGCAGTGCCGAAACCGGTTTGGCTCAGTGGATAGAGCATCGGACGCTTGTGGACTGAAAGGTCCCAGGTTCGATTCCGGTCAAGGACATGTACCTTGGTTGCGGGCACATCCCCAGTGGGGAGTGTGCAGGAGGCAGCTGGTCGATGTTTCTCTCTCATCGATGTCTCTAACTCTCTCTCTCTCTCCTTTCCTCTCTGTAAAAACTCAATAAAATATATTTAAAAAAAAATACCAGCAGATTCTTAACCTTGAGATGTTACTCATCTCAAGCTTTGATCATTGCAACCAGTAAGTTAGGAAGCCACAAATTGCAAATAAGCCTCTACTACTCTGACCCCTACTTTACCTCCTTGTCATATTATACTTCTCCCCATATTTCTCAAGTAAATTTTCAGAATTTTTTATAATAAATCTGTAGTGAAAGATTAGCTTGCAGTGTCCCAAATTAGGATTTTAGTATAAATGCAAACATACTTTACACAAAACATTAGAAGAAAAATTCAAATGATATGAAATGTAATACCAAATGCAAAGTGATTTGAGTTCCTACAAAATGTGACATTTTACATATTATCAAATCTCCTGAACTCAATCCCCACATCAGAGCCAAAATGCCAACCATGGTAGTTTACTGGGTCTCACCAAATTCAGGCTTTGTCTCATATTTTAATAAAATTGGTCTGTGTCAGAGTTACTTTTAGCTAAGGAGTAAATGAGGGTCTTGTACAGACCTCTGCTGATGCACAGTCAACTTAGGGCAAGCATGTCAAACTCAAAGGCTAACATGGGCCAAATGAACAAGGTTTAAGTTTATGTGGGCCGCAAAAAAAAGCACACAAAAGCTTCAATTTTCATAGAAATGTAGTTTTATTTTGATAGAGACATTCTGAATACAAAGGGCTGAAATAAATGAGTAATTATTAACATAAAATAATAGAACATTTTAATAAACATATTTTTTCTTGAACATTAACTTACCAGACACTGAATAACTGCACAAATTAATAAGTGTAACACACATAAACCTATTTTTCTTGTTCTCTGAAAGTGAAATATTTCCTGTTGCATACACCAAACATGTCAATACAAGACTAATGACCTAGCAATCGGCTGCTAAAATATCCGCTGCTAGTATTAGTGGAGAGAAATGGTGCACCTGCACATAAGGTACGTAAGGGAAATGACTGAAACACGATTATAGTAATCAGTCATTAGCCAACTTTGTATTGGGTGCATGAAAATCATGCATGGGTAGGGTCCCCAGTCCTGGCTGGTTACCAGGGCTGATTAGGTTCCCTGCCTTGCCACCTCCCCATTTCCTCCTTCCCTCACCACCTGCACACCACCACCTCGTGGTCCCCCACCTTCCAGCCTCCTCCTTCCCTTGCTCCCTCAGTCCCCTGCCGCCATCGCTGGTCACCCGCCATGTTCTGCTCCACCCCCTAGTGAATGTCATAGCGAGCAATTGAACTTCCAGTCTCCTGGTCAAACTCCTGAGGGGACAATTTGGATATTAGCCTTTTTATTATATAGGATAACGTATAATAGGATATTGTAAAAATTAAGTTATGAAATTTTTATAAAAACATTTCTTACATTTCATGATATTGGCTGGGCCGCAAAAATATATATTGTGGGCCGCATGTGGCCCGCAGGCTGCGAGTTTGACATGTTTGACTTAGGGACTTGTGCTATAAGAAGTTGATGATTTGTGGGAAGGCATTGTATCTCGTACACGGATGACTTCTTGATACTGAGCATACCAGTAGTCTTTTAGCTATCAAGCTGGCACCAAAAAGAAGAAGAAATTTCATAAAAAAACATAAGTCACACTGGGGAGAAAAAGAAAGCAAACAATAACAGGATTTCCCCACTTGTAGATTTAGATCTTCTATATGTTGTCTAGTTCCTAAGGCAGTACACCCATCATGGGTCCCGAAGACAGAGGAAGTTCTCAGAAGGACCCACCCAGTCAGTAAGTTAGGAAGTTATTCCAAGAGGGATTGAGAGAGGTGACTTGCAGAAGGGCATAAGAGGTCTTAGTTGATGTAAGATGGGTATTAAATCAAACATACCTGTTTGCTTTGATGACCAAAGGTATAACCAGAATTGTTGTGCAGGAGAACACAAGTCTCAGAAAAGACGAACTACTTTCAGAGTGTTAAAAGGAAAGTGCTTGCAGGATGAATTTATTTTTTCATTCATACCTAACATATTTGATAGCAAAGAAGATGCTAAAATAATTATTAACTGTTAATAAAAGTATAAATTTATCGCTTGCCTCAAACAGGAATGTCATGGACAAATTAGGTCTTTTTTTTTTTTTTTTGACTAGGCTGAAAACTCTGATCTTCCAGATTGAGAGTCATTCTCAAATTCAGAAACCTTCTATTAGCACTCAAAAGCTAGAAAATAGCCCGGCCGGCTTGGCTCAGTGGTTGAGCATCAACCTGTGAACCAGGAAGTCACAGTTCGATTCCTGGTTGGGGCACATGCCTGGGTTGCAGGCTTGATCTCGTGTGGGGTGTGCAGGAGGCAGCCGATCAATGATTTTCTCTCATCATTGATGTTTCTATCTCTCTCTCCCTCTCCCTTCCTCTCAGAAGTCAATAAAAATATATTTTAAAAAATAGCTATAAAATATATCCAGGGTAGAGATGGAAACTACTGCATCACCCATTTCTGTGTTAAACTATCCAAACTTTAGGACTTCAAAATGAAGACAAGATCATACACATCCCATGGAATTGAAGATGCCTCTACACCATTTATTTTCTGCCTCAAGACTATCCCATGTCAAGGTGCAGATGAGGGAATTATTCTCTAGCAGATAGAGTAACTTAACTTATACACTGGGTCCCAGAGCTTAGCTCAAAACTTTTTCATTAAATGTTTACATTAAAATCAATCTTTAAACTTTATCAAATAGGATATTAGCTCACATCTTAAATACAAATTCATGAAAGTAGACTAATTGGACTCTCCTATCACTGGATAAACTTTAATATAGAACTTTGTGGAACTACTATTCAAATGATGTAAAGTCTAAACATAAACTGATAGCAATATATGCAATGAAATGAAAAGAGATGTGAAAAATGGTATATATTCCCTGATTTTAAATTTGTTGTGTTTGAAAAAGTCCAAAGATAATACTTGTTATCCTTGCTACTACTCTGCCTTTCTTCTTCAAAGTTTTAATCATATATACCAATGGTGCAAATATTCTTATAACACTGATATAAAAACTGGTCTAACTAAATCATCCCAACCCTATTTAGGCTTTTAAACTATAGTTTGATGAGGTGATTTATTGCCCTAAAGGGTATAAGTATTTGAAAGCTTTTTTGTTATTTTAACCAACGAAATAGGCAAATGTTGTAGAACTTAGTTTTAATTCATGCACAAATATTGTTTTCATTTAATTATTTCAATATATCCACAGGGTTATGAACACATCTCAATACTCTCATTCTATAACATTATCATTTTCTCCAAAAGCAATCCTGCACCCAGTAATAATCACATTCTCTTCCTACCTCTCCCCAGCCCCTAGCGGCTACCTATTGACTTCCTGTTTCTATGGACTTGCCTACTTGGGACATTTCATATATATGACCTTATTAATTATTTTTAAACCTTCTTTTCTTAATATTGGTGATTGTTCAAAGATTACTTCAATAGAACCCGAAGGGAATCATTACACTAAATAAAATTAGCACCATTTTGCAATTATATACCTAGAGATAAAGTATACTATTTTCTGTACTTTACATGAAGAAATAGGTAAATATAAGAATAAGCAGTAAAATATAAGATTGCAAAAAGGAACAATTTGAGAGTACTTATAAACCTTATTCAAAGCTCCCTAAAGAACAGCTATTATTTTTGTTTCTTTGATAACCCTTTTTTGCTTGTTCATGTAAACCCCAAGCACTTCAATTCACAGCTAAAGATTTTATGTCAATCCCTTTACTTAACACAGTAGGAAGGAATTAAAATTTTAATAATATGTGGTACCTAATTCCACTTTTCCCCAATTTAAGCTACTTTTCTTAAGTATTATATAAGCCTGTAGTAATTTGATTTCATGTTTTTGTTTAAATTATATACATTACCACCACTGAAATTAATCTCAAAACAGCATTTTAAAATAATTAAGAGAGAAGCAGGCTGGGAGTGACTTAAATTAAAACACATGCCAAAATTATATGGCTCCCTAAGAAAGAATAGTGTTTAGAAATAATTATATTTTAGGAAGAAAAGAAGCCTAATTCCTATTCCATTTTGCTATGCTACATATAAGAGGAAAGCTAAAAGGATTGCTTAGGTAAAAAAAATTATATAAATATAAATATAAATACTTAAATCTTTTACTTAAAGTTTGAATTTAATTATGATTAATTTCTGTTTCTTCTGTTTCACACCTTTGGAGTATCTGTGTAGATTTTTATATCCTAGAATAATGTACACAGCTATTGCCCAGTGACTCTAGTAGTTAAAGGCTATGTGCTATGTTAAAGTAAATTGATCAAGTTAAGTTAGTTGACTTCTAATCCTGATTCTGCTACAAGAGGCCATATGATCACTTTATTTTCTCCAAACTGCTTCATTTCTGAAATACTAGCTCTGTCTATCACATCAGCAGGTCCGAGACACTGAGTCATTTTATCCCTCATATAATATAAAAGACACAGTTGAATGTTAGATAACCTCTAAGTTTCTTTTGAACTTATTTTTTATATTTGTTTACCACCTTTAAATATACTACACCACCATTCCTATGAATTAACAGAAAGAAAAAAAAATACTTCAAGGCTGTCTCTTTAACTCTTTTAGCATATGTTGTGCACTTTCAAACATCTAGAAAGACGAGCCATCTCAAATAAGGGTTTAAGTTTGATTAAACTGCACACAGAGGCTATGATCTGAAAGTGTCTTCTGAGTAGGAGGGAACATTCTGGCCTAGAATCCTTCCCCTTATCATCTCCATCAATACAATGGACAATACAATAAGCATCTGAAATGCTGAGAGGGGATTTTAACAATTTTACTTCTCATGTTTTCAGAACAGTTTTCTTAGGAATTTAACATGAACTGTCCACCATGTAGTTGTTTACTAACTACTTCTGTCATACACTGGCAGCCTCTGAAACATCCAGAAAGACCAGATGTAAATTAGAACATTTGTCCTTCACATACAATATATACACAGCTAAGTAAAATACAATGCACAGGTACATGGGAAGATGGTTAATCTTGCCTAACTGTAAACATCTACACTAATAAAAGGGAAAGATGCAAATGGACCACACCTTTGTGACGCCCACCAGCCAATCAGGAGTGAGTATGCAAATTAACTCAATAAAGATGGTGGGTTAATTTGCATACGCAGGCACCAAGTGGCCAGGGGCAATGGCGCAGGTGTTCTGCACCACCCCAGCCGCTCTGGGCCTCTGGTCAGTGTGGGAAGGTGGAAAGACGGCTTTGGGCCAGAACAAAGGCAGAAAGGCAGCTCTGGGCCTGAGCGAAGGCGGTGCCGGCAGCCAGGGGAAGGAAGGCCCATTCTTCCATGAATCTTCGTGCTTCGGGCCTCTAATCCTATCTAATAAAAGGGCAATATGCAAATTAACTGTCACTCGGCTACAAAGATAGAGGCCTGCCGGAGCCACAGAGCCACGGAGCCAGCAGAGCAGGCAGGCGACTTGCCTTCCAAGCCTCCCATGCACCCAGGCTGCTGCCAAGGGAGACATTCAAGGAGTGCAGTGGGGAGACATTCAGGGAGTGAGCAAGGTTCCCGGTCTGGGGGTTCCAAATCTGCCTTTGGTTCCTTTCACTGCTGATTCCCCTCCTCTCAGGTATCCTCCTTGTAAAAGCTGTTCCGTGCAAATATGTCCTAATGGGTCAATCCTAAACCAAATGAGTGTCACACCTGGGCAACCTAACTCCCGTTAGAAAAAAGACCTGGGAGGATGGATTTAGGAGTCACGAAGCCACCGTGACCTGCTCGGTGTCCGGAACTGCTGTCAAACAGGCAGTCTGAGACCCTCCCAAACACCACCTGAGCTAAACCTGAGAACAAAGGTAATTTCAAGGCCCAAAGTTGACGGGGGTGAGGGGGGCAGGGGAGCAAAGCAAGCAGAACAGCCAACTCAACCAAACACGCAGGAGCCTAAGATAACACAGAGAATGTCCCGGCCACGATGCCCTCCCGCAGACGTGGTGCCCACATGCAGCTAGGGGGAGGGGTGTGTATTGTGGAATTTAAGGCCACCAGCAGGAGGGAAAGTCGAGGCATGCCTAAGGGTTTTTTGTACATGTCCCACAGTCGCGAAGCAGAGTCAGAATCAAGAAGCGAAGTCTTACCTCAGTGCTGGGGTGTTTAAAAGTGTCTAAAAATAGCAGTTCCATCGCAGAGTCCACCACCATGTTTGCCCCAATGGGAGGCGTGTGGAGGACTTCCAGGGCAGCCCTATAACCTCCAGGCGTTGACAGCAGCTCCGTGGAGTGAAAAACTTCCTGTGTCCAAAGTGCTAGCACCGCAAACCTTGGCCTATCTCCAGCATGGCAGAGAAAGACTGAGAGAGGAGAGGTGGGAACGGTGGCTCCAGTGGTCCAAATCCTCTCCTTGTCTGTGTTACCTAGCCTCGGCGCCCTCCAGAGCAGCCTCAGTGCCAGTGCAGAGGAGGCTTTGGAGAGGAGAATGCGTCTGACTCTGGATACCCAGTGAAACTGCCGTCAAGAGCCTTTCTAGGGCTGGCAGGAAAACACGGCAATGAGTGAAGAATAATGTCTCAAAATGAAGTAGTTTTTTGTTTTTTTTTTTTATCATCAGCAAAATGTGAATATTACCTAATCCACAGACTTTGAGAGAATTAATTGAAATAAAATTCCAGAAATCGTATAATGGCCGGGCTGAAGTGCATAGGTTGGTTGAGTGTGAGCGTAGTCCTGTGCACAGAAAGGTTGCAGGTTTGATTCTAGGTCAGGGCACATAACTGGGTTTCAAGTTGGATCCCTGGTCGGGGCTCCTAAGGGAGGCAACTGCAGGGATGTTTCTTACATTGATGTTTCTCTATCTCTATTCCTCTCCCTTCTACTCTCTCTAAAAATCAATGGAAAAATGAACTAATGCCATATCTACAAACCTGGATAATCTAAAAAAAAAAAAAAGAAGAAAAGAAAAAAAATGTGGAGGGGCCCTAACTGGTTTGGCTCAGTGGATAGAGCATTGGCCTGTGGACTGAAGGGTCCCAGGTTTGATTCTGGTCAAGGGCATGTACCTTGGTTGCAGGCACACCCCCATTTGGGCATGTGCAGGAGGCAGATGATTGATGTTTCTCATTGATGTTTCTCACTCTCTATCCCTCTCTCTTCCTCTTCGTTAAAAAAATCAATAAGATATATTTAAAAAACAAACAAACAAAAAAGAAAAACAGGGTATAAGAGGTTGAATATGTACTATATAATTTAAAGCATGTAAAATAATATAACTTTTTAGGGGCATATATCTTATCCTATCTAATAAAAGGCTAATGTGGTAATTAGACCAGACATCTTTTGGACATTCATCTGGACATCATTCTGGACAAAGCCACGGTGGTGAAGGCCGTGGCAGAGGCCGTTACAGGCAATCAGGCTGGCAGGGGAGGGCAGTTAGGGGTGACCAGGCTGGCAGTGGAGGGCAGTTAGGGGCGATCCGGCTGGCAGGGGAGCAGTTAGGGTTGATCAGGCCGGCAGACAAAGGTGCTTAGAGGTGATCAGGCAGGCAGGCAGAGAGGTTAGGGGTGATCAGGCAGAGGTGGTTAGGGGTGATCAGACAGGCAGGGAAGCAGTTAGGGGCATCAGGCAGGCAGGCAGAGTGGTTAGGGGCAATCAGGCAGGCAGGCAGGCAGGTGAGCAGTTAGGAGCCAGCGGTCCTGGATTGCGAGAGGGGTCCTGATTGG
This sequence comes from Myotis davidii, assembly GCF_000327345.1. Lineage (NCBI taxonomy): Eukaryota > Metazoa > Chordata > Mammalia > Chiroptera > Vespertilionidae > Myotis > Myotis davidii. Next base: position 2,647,156 of record NW_006297660.1, read on the forward strand.
AGATGGTGTAGGCCGGGCTGAGGGACCCCTCCCATGGTGAATTTTGTGCACTAGGCCTCTAGTACTGGTATAAAGTCTTTGCATTTTCTTTTCCTTCCTCCCTGAATCAGTATAAATATAATGATGCGTACTGCTTAGAGAGGTGGTTTGATCATTCCATTTCCAATACATAGTATTTGAAATGAATATTAACAAAAGGATTTCTACAAAATGTGTTGTTTTACTACCACTATTTTTAACATACTTTGTGTGTTTCTAAACATCTAGGAAGCCTAGATGTTTCAAATAAGGACTTAAGTTTGTCCACTATATGCACAGTAGTGTTGAATAAACTATACACATGTAACGATGGTTATATCTGAAAGTGTCTTCCATATAGGAACATTCGAGTCTGGAACCCTTCATTTCTCCCAATTCCTCCTGAACACCATCACCTCAGTGGTTTGAGTAGGCACATGTGTCACTTAGATTTCACAATTTTATTTCCAAAGTTCTTCTCAGAAGACAGCCTTTCAATGAATTTTAACATAAAGTGTACAAAAATGTGTTAGTTTACTAACTCTACTGTTGTCATACATTGGCAACTTCTTTATTATCTAGAGACTAGTTATTAAATTAGGACCTATCTGTCCAGTATATTCACAATATATACAGTAAAGTTAAATGAAATGCATTTGATATATATATGGTAGAAAAGGATAAGCTAAAATTTTCTATTACACACTAGAAAAACATCTTTTTGCAATTTCTTCCCTCCCACCTCCCTCAACCTAGTAATAAACAAGTACATAGATTACACTCTTTGGAGAGGTGGTTTAATAATTCCATTTCTATCAGGTTTTAAAAGCTATTTACAAGAAGCATCATTCTACTACTTTTACTAGTAAGTACATCAAGCACTTCTAAATGTCTAGAAAGACTAGATATTTCACATAAGAACTTACTTGCCCACTATGTGCACAGCACTGATAAAATTGCACATTCATAACTATGGTTATAGTCTGAGGTATCTTCTAAATATGATCATGTTGGCCTGAACTATTCCCTCTCACTCACTTCTCTTCACCACAAATCTAGTGAACAAGTACAGGCATGTGTAATTCTTGAGGTGGTTGAACAAATTCATATCCAAAAGCACTTACACAGGCCAGGCTTTCCTATGAATTTCAACACAAAGTGTACAAAATGGAATTGTTAAATTTGATGTCTTAGAGATTATGCTGACTGTTCATAAGGGAAGGGGTACGGAAGGAAGTTCAGAAAAAAGGGTTCTGTGCCCATGAGTCTTTAGAGAAATTAAAATTATCTAATGATTGTTACATATATGCATATTAGTTAATATTGCTGTGTATTCAAGGATAAACTAGTCTTAATGCCCAAAGTATATTAAAAGTAGAGGTAGTAAAATAATCCTATATAACAAAGAGGTGATATGCAAATTGAGCCTCACACCCTCACATCACAATATGGCCACCCCCACATTGTCACAAACTGGCTGGCAGAAGAGGGCAGTTGGGGGTGACCAGGTCTGCAGGGGAGGGCAGTTGGGGGTTATCCAGCCGGCAGGGGAGCAGTTAGATGTCAATCAGTCCAGTAGGGGAGCAGTTAGGGGGTGATCAGGCTGGCAGGCAAAGTGGTTAGGGGCAATCAGGCAGCCAGGCAGGCGAGTGGTTAGGAGCCAGCAGTCCCAGATTGTGACAGGGATGTCCGAATGCCGATTTAGGCCTGATCCCGCAGGCTGGGCTGAGGGACAGCATCCCAGTGCACGAGTTTCATGCACTGGGCCTTTAGTTCCTTTATAAAAGCCCTCTTGTTAGTTTTTAGGAAGTTTTGTCTTCTGGGAGTGTCTTTGTTAAATCTATCTCTGGTGTCAGGTGTTTTGTATTTAGTTACTGAAGTGGTGGAGGAGAGAGAAGAGGAAGGGCGAAGGGAAGGGGTCTTTGCTAGTATCCCAATACCTAGAAGAAAGTTTTAACTTATAACTATAGGTGTATATGCATTTTTGTTAAGTTCCTCTGTTTATTGTGGACAAGGTTCTTTCTTTATTTTGCAACATTGGGGCTTTTTAGATGTCCTGAGGTGACTATGTCTGATAAAAAGTAGAGCTAGTGAATTAACCAATTTGTAAATATATTTTTGTTATAATTGTTAGAAAAGAGACATCTTGGCTAAAACCGGTTTGGCTCAGTGGATAGAGCGTCGGCCTGCGGACTGAAGGGTCGCAGGTTTGATTCTGGTCAAGGGCATGTACCTGGGTTGCGGGCATATCCCCAGTTTCTCTCTCATCTCTCTCTCTCTCCTTTCCTCTCAGTAAAAAATCAATAAAATATATTTAAAAAAAAAGAAAAGAGCCATCTTGGACATGGAGTTGTTGAACCATCTCAGAAATGGACATTAGGACTTGTTCATGAGCGGGGCAAGGGTGTGGATATGTTCATATTCACATTGTGATGATAACCACTGATGTGCACGCATCTCTTTAGGCTGTGCTATAGGAATATGTTGTTAAGTACTTCATTCAAAGCTTGCCTCCTTGCTAATATTTTAAAATAGAAATCATAATTCTCTTAGAAGCATTATCTGGAATGTTTCAAACTCATCTCCCACACAAATTCCTTTATGATTTTATCAACAAATATATGTGTGTGTGTATTTGCATATATTTGCAAATAAAATAAAATGTAAATTAAGGCAGGGGTGGAAAAAGATTAACCAAAGTGCTTAGATGTATATATGCATAACCCAGGACACAGACAATAATGTGGTGAAGGCCTGGGGAGGGGGTAGTGCAGGTGTGGGCTGGAGGGGGTCAATAGGGAACACAGAGGGGATCATCTGTAATACTTTCAACAATAAAGATAAATTTAAAAAATAAACATGTAAATTAAATTATTTAAATTAAATACATATATATATATATATAAATATATATATGGTCAAAAATTTTACAGCAATAGAGAACACTGGGTGATGTCATGGATTCAAAACCTAGGACATATATTTCTTGCAAAAAGGGAGCAATGTGACATACTCCCTTTCCCACCTCTACCTTTCTGATCATGACTATGCCAGCAAAAATAGTAGAAAACAAGCAAGTTTTCTTGCTACAGTGATGCTAATAAATAATAACTTGTTTTACTTATACTAGTCTATACTAATAATAGCCTAGTGGCGTCACACCCTCACGTCATCACAAGATGGCTGTCACAAGATGGCCATAACAAGATGGCCATCACATGATGGCCACGTGCACAGTGGAGGTGGGGCCCGGTAGAGGAGGTGGGCCGAGGCAGGGGAGAACAGGAGAGGGCAGTTGGGGGTGATCAGGCTGGCAGGGGAAGGCAGTTGGGGGCTATCAGGCCAGCAGGGGAGGGCAGTTGGGGGCCATCAGTCTGGCAGGTTAGGGCAGTTGGGGCAGCCAGGCCAGCAGTGGAGCAGTTAGGCATCAATCAGGCTGGCAGGGACCAGTTAGGGGCCAATCAAGCTGGCAGGCAGAAGTGGTTAGGGGCAATTGGGCAGGCAGGCAAGTAGTTAGGAGCCAGCAGTCCTGAATTGTGAGAGGGATGTCCAAGGAGTCCCAGATTGGAGAGGGAGCAGGCCGGGCTGAGGGACCTCCAACCCCCCATGCACAAATTTCGTGCACCAGGCCTCTAGTAAGTAAATAAAAGC